>NC_090992.1:19815083-20120166 GCF_041146395.1 Eulemur rufifrons
TAGGTTAGATATATTGTGATAACCCATCTAGGTATTCTGTTGAAGAAGTTAACCACAAGTAAATAATTTTACTAGTATAACTAATTATTATTCTCTCTTCAGATGCCATCAGAAAAAAAATTCCTACAAACTTCTAAACTAGGGAAAATACACTATTGAGAAACACACAGTTATATAATTACTATTCTTTCACACCCACCAAATACATGGCTTAGTCATCCTTATCATTATGTAGGGATTGTAAATTGTCTAATGTCATGCTCTGACTCCACCCTATTCATTGATTAAAAAACCCTTGGGCTATATCAACCAATCTATATTCCTAATCAAGTATTTATTAAACCCTTGCTGTGTGCATCCCATTATAGTAAGTGTTGTAGCTGCACCTGCATGTCTTATGTGGCTAAGAGAGTTCTAGTAAAAGCTTGTAGATTCCCAGATTTACATGTTAGGCCTGGACTCTCACCCCTCATGTGCCATTCATCAAGTGCTGAAACTTCAACAATTTCTTGAGCTTATTTGCTTCCCTTTTCTCATCTATGTAATGAAGAGACTGAACTAGATGATGTCTAAGGTCACCTGCAGTTGTCAGATTCTATGATCCTCCTCCTTTTTCCTGAGGTGTTAGGCAAGGTTTCCTGTGTCATTAAGGGAACACAGTCTTTGCTCCAGCCACAAGGAACTACATCCGTATTTGTCTCTCTTATGGGATTCTGGGAGTGCTAACATTATTACCGGAGCATATTCCCTGCCCTTTATCAGAATAATCCCCAGTCAGCCTTCAGGTTCTGATTCAAATGCCGTTTGTTTTCCCAGAGGCCTTCCATTATTCCCAACTCCTGTTCCCTCTATACAGAGATAAATGCTTCTCTTCTGTTCCTATAGCATCTTAAATTCCATTTTTCACAACATTCATCACATGATACTGTCCTATCCATTTGTCTGACTGAATTCTTTACCAGACGGCTGGCTTCATGCCTTACTTGCACATTATATTTCAGGCTCAAAGTAGATGTTCAAAGATTATTTCTTGAATGAATCCAGAATTGATGCATTAAATCCTGAAATGGCTTCCATTTATAGGAGCACTGTGTTCCTCTTCCCACGCCACCCTTCGGGATAGGGGAGCTTATCCTACTAGCTGTAGGCAATGGAAGAGCTTTTGGCAGTATTGCACTCCAAGAATTACCCTGGGCAGAAGACACCCTTGCCCCAAGCGTATGTCCCCTTCCCAGGGACAGCTGAAATCCAATGACTGGTTGATGTGGGGGTATAAAGGCCCAGTCCCCTTGCCTAAATGCGAGACAACTTACAGAGCCATCCCAGCATCAAAGCCTCCCATGAGAAAGGCTGAACAAGACATCTGTGGTGATTGTGTCACAGTTCCATTTCTCCCTGCCCTCAATGGTGTTTTCCTCACTCCAACTTAAGTATCATTCTTTAAAGCACTGAGCAATAAGCTTACTGACTGCAAAACTCAATCTCAGGGTCTGTTTTCCATGGAACCCTATCTTTGACATCACAGGTCCTAGAGCAAAGTCCAAATCCTTTAAAAGGCCTGTGCAACCATGACTAGTCTTGCTCTTTCCTCCTTCTCCAATCGATTCTCATCAGCTTGTCACTTCTCACTTGTCACTATCTGTTCCTTATATCCTTGAGCCTTACTTTTTTCTACATCTGTGCCTATTACTTCTAGTCCTTCTTTTTAGATGTTCTTTCTTGGCATATCTCATGAATGGACTGGTTCAGTGTCATCCTTTTGGTTGTTTCCATAAAAAGACCTTGCCTGAGGTCCTATGTATAGTGAACCCTCTGGTATCCTGCTCATAAGCCTATTTATTTTCGTGATAACATTTTTCATAAATAGAAATTTTCTTGCCTGGTAATGTGTTGACCCCATTACCATCTAAACATCTGAAGTCAGACAGACTAACAAAAGTAACAACAATAACAATAACACATTTACATAGAGCTTATTATTAACTAGGCACAATTTGAAGGACTTTATGTATTGAATCCTCATAACAATCCTATAAGATAGGTACTATTATTTCCTCAACTTTACAGATGAGGAAACCCAGCAAAAGAGATCCCATAGCAAGAAACGAAGCTGAGACCCAAACTCAAGATAGTCTAATTTACCACATCTGTGCTATTAACCGCAGATGTAGGTACTGCATTTTAAATAATGCAGGTAAATGAATGAAAGAATGAAATGAATATCATAGAGACTACTTTTTAAGTAATTCTTCTATAAAGGGTATTAGTCAGTCATTAAGTTTTAAATGTAATGTTTAATATATGTCCCTTTGAAAAGAGAAATAAACACTTATGAATTCTGTTTGATCTTATATGTTCAATCAGTTCTGCTGCTGCTACAGAGAAGGAGCATATTATACACCGGTGCTAAATTCAGTATGTTGCCTGTTATATACTCTGATACTTGTGTTCCTAACTTCCCTTTAATAAGCAGGCAGTTCAAATATGATAAGTCATTCAACAGAAGACATACTGAAAATATTGAAATCTATTGTGTTAAGATAAAAATTAAGCATAGTCCTAAATTTGAGAGTACATGTTTTTCTTTTAGATCACTGTAGATAATACTGGAGTAAATCTAACTTTATAAAGTATAGGATGATTAAGCCCAGTAATATAATGCATAAGAGATATCAGCTCTAATTAAATTTTTCACTCTCCAAAATTACTTAAAAGATTTTTGTCTACAAAATGCCAACTTTCTGAAAGTAAAGTGAAAATGTGATAAGTCACCTGAATCTTTTGTCTATATCACATCAAACGTTTTGTTATTTATAAATTAAAAGGCCGAGAATTTTTGAATTTCCATCCAGGAAATTGGCAAAATTGGCAAAGATACTAAATCAATGAAATCCGATTCCTTTTGTGTAGAATAATTATTCATAGCACATTTTTCTGCCCCTAGATTTTTGCTTAGGTATGTTTTATAACAAAACATATTTTAATATATCTAACCTGGATTTGCTTTAGTAGTATAATTAATTAAGAAGCACAATTAGAAGTTATTTAATAAGTCAGTTGCTGATGAGTTACCCAAAATGTGATGATAATCTTTGGCATACCAATTTTGGAAGCCATTCGGCAAGATAAAGCACTGTAAAGGAGATTAATTCTCCAGATGAATTTCTATTACTGATCTTCTACTTTTATTCCCAAAATATGTGTGCCAGTTACAAAATAATCTCTTCATAAACATCAATAAATACATATTTCTATCATTGAAACAGTGTTATATTTTTTAAAAATAATCTTTCCCTTAGGGCCCATACATCTAGAAGAACAAGTATATACTGACTGAGAATAAGGAGAGTCAGTTATAGCAATTTTTCTAAACAACAATTATGATATAACTAATCTAGTCATAATATCATGTGAAGTATATCAGTAATTAATTTTTTCATTTTTTTTCTCTGAGCCACTATCATATACAAGAGCATTGGAGCTACTTTAAATTTATTTCAAGAGAATATTCTCTGGAGTAAACACTAGTTAAATTCTGAGTGCCTAAATGAGGCATTTAATGAGAGTTGAAATAAATTATCTTTATAAAACGTTCAAATAAAATAAAAAACTTTTTTTAAGACATACTTCAAACTTTCAAAAACTATCCTTTATCTGGTAATCAATGTCATTGTTTCCTTCTGTATTGTCAAGAAAAGGGTCAATCTGAGACAGATCTTGTAGACACTTAGATCTCATATTTGCAAAAAAAAGAATTATTTAACTTACAACCACCAGCCTGGTCATGATTTATTTTTTATTTTATTTTATTTTTTTTTTTGAGACAGAGTCTCACTCTGTTGCCCCGGGCTAGAGTGAGTGCCATGGCGTCAGCCTAGCTCACAGCAACCTCAAACTCCTAGGCTCAAGCGATCCTACTGCCTCAGCCTCCAGAATAGCTGGGACTACAGGCATGTGCCACCATGCCCGGCTAATTTTTTCTATATATATTTTTAGTTGGCTGGATAATTTCTTTCTATTTTTAGTAGAGACGGGAGTCTTGCTCTTGCTCAGGCTGGTCTCGAACTTCTGACCTCGAGCTATCAACCCGTCTCGGCCTCCCAGAGTGCTAGGATTACAGGCGTGAGCCACCGTGCCTGGCCTGATCATGACATTAATTTAAGATTTTCCTTCCCATCTAATTAAGATAACTATTAGATAGATCTCTAAACAATAAATAGTACCTTTTAAAACTTTGACAATTTAAGAGTTTGGGAAATATTTGACTAGCTTGAAATCTTATATTTAACTCAGCATTAATCAGAGTATTTTAAAGAAAAACATTTTTGTAACTCTTGAAAACCTGTCCTTCTAAAATATGTAAAACATTGTAAATAAACAATTGAATTCTTCTAGTTCTGAATACAACCTACTATCTTCCATGAATGGAAATTTTACAATTAAGGATGTCAATTTTTGTGGCAGCTTAAAGCTAGATTTCAAACAAAAATGTGATAAACAGATACTGGTAATTATTCAATGTCTTTTACTCAAAGGCTTCAAAGTCATTGGCATGATTGCTAATTCATGATCAAAGTTTCCTATTGTTCATTTATTCAAATGTGTATACCAAGATATTTATACCAATTTAAGAAATAAAATGAGCATACTGTATATAAACTTTTGTATGAGAATAAAAGTATGGGCTATATTTAATCATTGATTTTCTTTTTCACAAATGTGATTCATTAGGAAGAAATTTCTCTGGGACTTCTAAATAGTGTATTTAAAAATTTACTACAGAAATTAATAATATATGTATATTTCAATTTAAGTCTTTTGAAGTGAAAAAAATATGACCAATCCTCAGTAAATAACATACAGGAAATGGCATTCATTAGATATCATCATTAATAATATTGAATATGTTAATTGGGAAAATGATGGCTAAAGAGTTTTAAAGTAGTAACTTCAAATTTAAAATTTTAAATAATTCACTTATCTTCCCAAATCACCTTCAGTCTGAGAGTGTTTCCTTATTTTTCTTCAGTTTTCATTTTAAAAAATATTTCTTATAAATAAGAATAGTACTTACATTGACAATAGACATTTTCATCATCCTGTATTGTATATTGTATACACATTGACTAGTCATTTTAAGAGAAACTGGAGATTTTGTTTAGAATTTTAAACAACTTTCCATAAATCAGTGGGGAATAAAGGTAGCTCAATGGTATAGTACAGGATAGTAAATCCCAAGTAGTGATCATTAAACTTAGAACACATCTCACAGTGATTACAGTAATTATATTTCTAAGAAATGTCTATACCACAAGTTTCTTGTCATTTATACAGTTGAGGGAAAGAACAACCTTATTAGATATTTATAACTCGTATCAAAGGGTTTGACAGGGTCTTTAAATCAAATTTTAAACAGAGGCCATTTTAAATGTTCTCTTTTAACACAATAGTATCCAGCAGACTTCCCTCCCTGCCTTAATTAATTCTATGACTATTTCAAAAATTAAAGATATCACTCATGTTCTCCTTTTTAACATTGTCTCTTATAGAAATTAGCCTTTTTGTAGTAGACATCTTTGGAGTGTACTCCCATACAAAGCCTCCTTTCTCAGTGAGAATTACAGCCCCACATAAAAGGGAAGCCCTAGCAACCATATGTTTTATTACATGACCATGTTCCCTGAAGATATTCAATTAGACTAAGGATGGATACTTGACCCAGGATAGAACAATCACATTTGCTCTTTCAGAATTGGAACTGGACTTGGAGAAGCAGGTCAAGTTCTGCTGTACCATGAACTAAAGTGCCATGAAGAAACCAGAGAATATATCAAGCAAACATGCAAGAATATGCAACTTAAAGGAGTCTGAGAGTCATGGCACTAGAATGCTATCTAGGTCTCCACCTCTGTCTCTCCAAAGGTAGGAGTGTCTTTCTTTCTCTCCCATTCCATGAGCTAGGTTTGTAGTCAATAACAAGTTCCTCATCTTCGTGTAAGCATGTGCCGGTAGCTTTGTGTGAATTCTATAGAGCATTAAGACACCCACATTCTTGCATTATGTGCCCTTTTTCACCATTTTTATATGTATAAAAATATTTGAATGTATGAACTATCGTGATAAAAATATATAAAATTATCTTTGATGTGTTAGCAAAAAAATTAAGATTTATTGTTCCCCATCATATATTTTTCTTCTAATGATACACAAAAATCAGAAATGCTTTTCAACTTGGCAGTTTCTTGAAACATTTTTTCATTCTAGTTAGTCATGATATCCTTCCTTGGGCTTGCTAACATCCATCCCTCCAAAGTTAAAGAGCATATCACTTATACAGTATATCTATTTTTATCCAGTGCAATGCTCATGTCCCTAAATCTAACTTAAAACCTCAAGCCCTCGCAAAATAACATGATGTGTCACCACCAAGCAGGCCACTAAGTAGAAGCTATTAAGCAATTTCAGTGCTCCTGAACCTAGTAATGTCGGACTATGAATTCTTGAGTATCTCTCAGTTAACATTTCACCAGTAATAACTCAAAAACAAAACTAAACAAAAAAACAGAAAGAAAAGAAAAAGAAAAACCAAATAACCTAGCATTTGAATCAGGTCTGTGGATATTTCCTTTCACTTTTCAGTTGCAGTAAGAGGAGCTCTACTAGTTTTCCTTAACAAAGCAACAAATTCTCAAAGACTACCTTTCTCAAATATCTTTTTGAAATGTAAAACTGATCTGCTTTTTTTTTTTTTTTTTTTTTTTTTTTGAGACAGGGTCTAGCTCTATTGTCCCTGCTAGAGTGCAGTGGCATCATCATAGCTCACAGCAACCTGGGACTATAGGCACGTGCCATCTTGCCTGGCTAATTTTTTTCTATTTTTGGTAGAGAAGGGGTCTCGGCTCTTCCTCAGGCTGGTCTCTAATTCCTGAGCTCAAAAGATCCTCCTACCTCAGCCTCCCCGAGTGCTAGGATTACAGGCGTGAAGTGAACCACCATGCCTGGCCTGATCTACTCTTAAAGTGAAACTTTTCTGTAACCTATAACCGGAAGAGGGAGAGAAGAAGGAAGACAAAGAGGGAGAGGCGGAGGGAGGAGAGAAGGAATGTTAACAACTTTTAATTTTTACTTGCTTCAACATATTTTAATGTGGTTTTTACATATTTAGCTCCTTACTTATGGTAATTGAGTGTAGAGACATTTATCATTAGAAAAAAATTTAGAGCCCTCTTGGCAAATGCCTAAGTAAGATAATATTGTTTTTACTATAATCATAAGAGGAGTTAACATCACAAATTGTGTTCTAATTACTCAGTGAATTGTAGTTAGTTAACAGCGAACAGTTATGGAGTACCTAGTTAGTCAGTTAGTTAACCATGAACAATTACAGAGTTTCTACTCTGTGAGCAACACTAGACTAGGCACTCAGGATATTTTTTTAAATAATAATTATTAATTAAAACTTCCCTTAAGGAGCTTTATGAAAAACGAAACGGGCACAGTGGGTTATGGTTAAAAATAAATAGTTTGTTAACATCTTCATTAAAAATAGCATCTTAATCCTGCCAAAAAAAGGCAACCAAAAGCTTGTAGCAAAGCTATGGGCATAGGGAGAGGTGCCTACGTGAGTGAACTAGTTGAGCACAGCAGAGAGCTGCCCATTATTGCTTTGTGGAGACAAGAGGGAGTTGACTTCTCTGTGCTTCATCTCCGCTCCTGGGTGTCAGCTGGTGACAGCCTTGCCTGGGTGGCAGGGTCTGCGCACTGCCTGCAGCTCTGGGCTCTGCGAGAGGTGCTTCCTCTCTTCAGTTGGTCTCTGGCAGCTATTCAAATGCAAGTTAAATATGTTGGGACTGGCTTTGCAAAACATCTCTAAGCAAGAACTCCCACTGAATAGTAAAATGGAAATTCTGCTCTTAGAAAACCTACAGAATTAGGTTTTATTTCTGACACCTCTGATAACAATGGAAAAAAATTGTCTTCACACAAAAGACTTCACATATATTATTTACACTTCCTACATCTGTGAGGAGTTGGGGAAAAAAAGATATACATGTGAAAAATCTAAAGCATAGACATGCTCAGTGGTGCTCTAAAGCTATATCGACAAAAAATAACAATAATTTCTACTACAACTACTACCCCAGCCGCTAATACTGCTACTCCCGTGGAACTTACTATGTGCCAAGAACTACGCAAAACACTTCACCTGTAGTCTCTTTCTTAATTTTCACAGCACCCTTGGAAGAGCTCTGTCACCCCATTTCATTTGTGAGAAAAATAAGGCTCAGAGAGTTAAGTAATGTGCCCAAGAATTCACAGCAACAGGGAGATGAAACAAGATTATCAGACCCCAAGGCCCACTTTCCTAACTACACCACCATCCTTCAGTAACTTGCAGAAGGCTTTTCAGCACATAGAGTCACCCACTGTGTTATTATGCTTCTAAATATTTATGTGTTACATACAAAATTATTTCACATATTTTAGTCTTACATAGTTGGTATAAAAATGGTTAGCAATTCTCTGAATGCCCTATTTCAAGTCTCAAAAACATACCCTACTTAATTGTACTTCGAATCACTTACTGTGATTGGAGATAGCCCTATAGACACAGTCCTATAGAGACCTTCATTTATTTATTTATTGTTTATCTCTCCCACCACAATGTAAAGTCTATGAGAACAGGGACTTTCTGTTTGAGTCATTGTTCTAGTCTCAGAGTCTAGAAGAGAGTAAACATTCAGTAAGTACATGTTGAATGAATGAATAAATTATCATATAGATTCCAAAATATCAAAAACTATCTCTACTTACATAGATTAAAATTTATTTTAATTCTTAGATGCACTCATTAACTCATTTAAAGTATTTTTTTTCTTGAGCTCCTTAACCAAATATTATAAACACCACAGTATGACATAGTAAGCATGCAGTGATCACAAACTGTTATATTGATTTTAAGTAAAGGACAAATGAGGTAAGAGAACAAATATTCAAGAAGCAAAACTATATGGTAGAAAAAAAAAATCAGGCTTTGAAGTCTCAGACAATGATACTGGCTCTTTCACATAATGTGTGACTACAGGTAAATTTTTTTCTCTTCATCTATAAAAATGGTGACTACTGAGGATTACATACAGGGATTACTATGACATAAAACATGAGTTGAATACTTCTGAAACAGTTTTCCTGCTTTCCTCTGAAATGCTACAAAACAGCAAAGCTATTTTCTATTTCAAACAATTGCAAATCTCTTTACCAAATCATCCATGGCAACAAACCAGAGAAGAAGAAGAAAGAAGATGTTGCAAAGCCCTCCCAGACCTGAAGGTCAACTGAGAAAACATCAGAGAGAACATGGCATCCTGGGTGATACCTAAACTGAATGGCAAAGCCCAGACACGAAAGAGTGGGCATGAAAAGCAGCCTGGAAAAGAAAGTAGACCACGTGGCTTGAGAACTTAGAACTACATGGGGGGCAAACTTCAGAAGCAGCTTACTGTGATGGTGAGAGAGTGAATAGAACTAAATTCAGACCAAAAAGCTAGAGCTTTTCATTTCAAAGAGAAGGACAGAAGGTGTAGGCAGGCTTATGTTTCAGGAAGGCTCCATAGAGCTTCACAATCTTTGGGAATTCCCCAGGGTGGTAAAGTTCAATGAAAGAAAATTGGCTTAGAGTACTCGGCACTGAGTGAACATCTCAAGATTAGTTAGATAGTCCCACTTTGCTTCCTCCTTAGCTCTCATGGACTGGGCAGAGTGAAAGAATTAGAAACAAAACTGAATAGTTATTAAAGAGATAGAAAAGCTTATGAGTGAATACAATGGGAAATACTTATGATGAGAAGATTATAAGCAGAATCTGAAAGAAACCCCTCCTTTTTTTTTAAGACAAGGTTATGAGGTGATTAGCACATGGAGGATGGAAATAAAAATGAGGAAAGTTATTATCTTTTTTGCTTTGTTTCCAGGAATCTTACATTTTATGTAATGCCAGGCTTATGTGATTTATGAAGAAAAAACATAAGTGAAAGCTTTGTAAATATCCTGGGGATTTGTATATATATATAAATCAGCTTGGATAATGCCCTTCAATGTCATTAGTCATTTCTTTTTGTTTCTTAAAAGCAGGAATTTTTATCTGAACAATTTGATAAATATTTTTAATATGTTTAAGACAGATATAAGGAAGAAAAGTTGATGTTTCTTGCAATAACAATATATGGACTTTGAGTTCCAAATCTTTAAGTAGAGAAGAGATATTACATGTGGATTGTCCTTGGCCGTTAGTAAATAAAAATAGTGTATTTCATAATAGTACATTTCATAAAATCTAAGGTACTTTTTTTTTTACATTTTAGTGTCTCTGAAATCTGGACGTCCCTTAAAACCAGCTTCTTAGAGTCTAGTAATAAAAGTCAACACTTACACAGAAAGGACAATGTTTCAGTTACTATTTATAGCACTTAGTATGTATCAAAACATTACATCCTCAAGCAATCCTGTGAGGTGAGAAATATTACACACATTTTACAGATGAAGAAACTGAGGCACAGAAGAGGTTGTATAAACTCCTAGAGATTACTAGGCTAGTAAGCAGCGGAGGCAAAGTTTAAACACACAGAGCTTGAATGCAGATACTGTATACTTTAACCATATATACACGATAGGGCCTCTTATATCTTATTTGATTTAGTTAAGTAGAAAGTAATAGAGGGGAAAAGTCTATCTGTTAATGAAAAAACAAAATCTTAAAAATGGAAATACACATAATACTATTCTTACACTAGGATATAATATTTACCCCACTCTCCTCTCAGATGAGTTTTTTTTCCATTGTTGGAATTTTTACCAAACAGTACCACATATTCACAACCATTTATAGTCAATTTAACACAGCTATAGTCACTTAATTTAACACCCAGAGATGAAGATTTAACCCATGTATAAATGGATATAGGGGTCCAAGGAGATTGGGTATGAGAATGCAGAAACTAGATCAAAGAGTACCACCTTTGGAAATGGGGTTTGATTGAGCTAAGAGAATGTCAGTGAGACAGAGCTGAGATTATAACCAAATGAAGGCAGAAAACAGACAGATGAGAGCACACAGATGAGAACACAGGCTCTGGTAGTAGAGCTGGGTTGAAATCTCACGTGATCTTGGATGTCATTGATCTCTCTTAAGCTTTTAGTTTCTTCACTTGTGAAGTAGGAATAATAATGATAGCTACCTTAATGGGTAGTTGTGAAAATTAAGAGACAGCTCAATAAATTGTAGCTGTTAAATAATGTTATACATATTAGAAATGAAATAGGAAATATTAAAAAATTACACTTGACTTTTTAAAAGAGGCTTAATAAATGAGTAAAATATTAATAGTATCCTATAAAAGTTGCAGACCACTCTAAGAATTGGTATGATCCCCAAAATCAAGAATAAGCAGATGTTAATTCTATACCTTAACCCTCATTAAAGACAAAACTAATTCCTTTTGTTAATTCATTTGCCAAATTTATTTGAATTTATTATGAAGGAATAGCATAAGAACAGCTAGGATATTATGTGTCTTTATGTATCCATTAGTCAATTTAGCTTTTTTGTTTTGAGGAAATAGATGACCATCTATTTGGAAAATATTAATAATAGCTGTCTAAATACAGTTTATCAATTTAAAATTTTATTTCACAACTGGCCTGGCGCAGTGGCTCATGCCTGTAATCCTAGCACTATAGGAGGCTGAGGCAGGAAGATCGCTTGAGCTCAAGAGAAGCCTGATCAAGTGTGAGACCCCATCTCTACTAAAAATAGAAAAAATTAGCCAGGTATGATAGCACGCACTTGTAGTCCCAGCTACTCAGGAGGCTGAGGCAGGAGGATCACTGGAGCCCAGGAATTTGAGGTTGCAGTGAGCTCTGATCATGCCACTGCAATCTAGACAAAGCCATAGAGTGAGACTGTTTCCCCTCCCCCCCCAAAAAATATATAAATACATATTTCACAACCTTAACTTCATTTTTGTATACAAACAGAATTAATAGTAGGGATCTTTATGATTTTATGGGCTTTTTTGTTGTATAGCTTTTAAATGATCTTTTTTCAGAATATATAGTAAATTTATACAAAATATTTACAATCTCTTGTTTTATGTACAGCTTACCCAAGGCATAATTGAGAGATTTTTGGCTTCACTTTTAGAATTTGGTGTGTATACTGTTTAAATAGGTATAGAATGGGTCAGTTGTAGGGTGATAGATAGATTTAAAAAAATTAGTAGTTTTGTATTTATTTATATTTCAAAATAATGATTTGCTTTTAAAGCAGGACTATAAAGTTTTATTTACAAATAATTTTAAATTTTAAACTATGAGCTTTTTAAATAAAAATTTAAAAAGTGTATTAAGTAAATAATTTGAAAATCAGCAAATAACAGAAATTAGAGAAACATTAGAAAATACCAGGCATTTAAATTTTACATAAATATTAATATATATCACTTTTCCAAGTTTTCTTAAAAACTATTTTGTTATGTAATTTTCTATCATATCTCAGGAATTTAATAAAAACGCAATTGTTGAATAAAGGATTTCAGTAAGCTATTCTGTAAGATGTGGGGAGAAAATGGCCTGATTAGCTAATTTTCTTGGCTTCTGTTTTGTGTTTGTGTGTTCTTCCATGCCACTATTTAAAGAGATATAAACATTAACTGTACTTTGATTATTGTCCATTATTAAAATGGTAACCAGGTATGCCTTTCTATTTTCCCTTTTCAACTATAAGAAACCAAGAAACAGTTGACTAAGAAATAAAGTAGAACTACCAGGGGATTTTTATCTTTTGAATTAAAAACATTTGACTTCTCTTAGGCCAACACTACCCCTCCCCCACATGCATTTCCAAACCAATGGAAAGCATTGCACACTTGCACACACACCCATGTGCACAGAAACACTCAAAACACCAACCTTGCCCCAACAGTTCCACAGTTCTAATTAAAAGCCACGTTTTGTTAAACAAATTAGGAGTTACAATAAAGTGGAGGGAGCATGTGAAATGAATAATTAACATTGTATAGACTTCAGCATCATAATTAAGATTAAATGCCGCGTATATTCAAACTAGATTAGCACAGCCACTGAAAGCAGCAATGTGCTCAGTGGGAGAGTATGCTTTTGCTAAATAATGTTTTATGAAGAATATTCTAAAAACATTAAGCATAAGGTTGTCATATATAAAATGATTAAAGTTTTATACAAAAGAAGCTGTAATTCCGGTAAATGAAGTAATTTCATTTTCCTGCTGTTTTCACCTTTAGGAACATACTGTAAATGGAAAGGAACTCCATGTGATATCTTATTAAATCGAGTATGAATCCCCTTGTTTGAAGTTAATGAACCTTTGCTACATAAATTTGGGGTAACGGACAGTTTCAGGCACTTAACCTCACCAATTCGTTTTATATCTCTTGGAAATATTCATTTTATTTAACTTCTTACTTATTGCATTCCCCAATCTTGCTAGCAAGTTATTTGTTGTGCATTACTGAAAATAAACATTCATGTATCTTTTCTTTAAGTAAGTTCTTTCTTGTGTTTTACCATAATTCGTGAAAACAGATTTGGCAATAGATATTCATACGTTTTCATAGCATGTGCATTTCATTCATGCTGACAGCTAGTAACTTTTATGCTGAGATTAGACTTGTTTCTGAGCATTTACTATTCTTCTCTGCTTTTCTCAGAAATTGACAAATTAGACTTTTAAAGTGAAACCTACACAAAATCTGATTTTTACACTAGTTAATGGTATTGGCAAAAATTCTTTCCAGACTAACCTCTTCACTTTTCTGCTATTGCCCTGGAACTATTAAAAACAAAACAAAAGAAAAATCAAGAAAACAACTTATTTTGAATTTTATCCCAGGAATGTAATATTTATTTAAAAACTAAAAGAACAGTGAGATGAAAAGCATTTAAAATTTTTTAAATTATACACATACTTAATTTCATGTACATAAATTTATTTTTGGGATCAGAAAATCCATACTCCAAATCAGCCAAATCATTTGTTGAAAGTAGTCAACTACTATATAACCAACAAATGAAATTACCAATAGGTAGCACAGATTTATATATGTAAAATTTTAAGCATTTTATTGTTTTCAGATTTCATCATTTTGTTCTGTAAAAAACAAACAAATAAACAAACATAACCTTCCTAAAATTAAGATTACAAACAAAAGGTATACTATTGGGATATATTCATTCATTCAGAAGAAAATGGTCTGTTTTTTTTTTTTTTTTCCCCCTGGGGTTGGGGGTTGGAAGGGTATCTTTTTTCTCCCTATAGTTGTTTAACAAAAACACTGTGATGTAATATATTTCAAACAGCTTTTGGAGAGAAAATTCAGGGATTGTATTTTTTTTCCCATTCAATCACCACAATTTGTGGTGTGGGAGAAAAATTTCAAAGAATGTTTTCCACAAGAGGATCATATGATCAAATAAGCTATTATTCTTTAAAAGAAAGAAGAATCTGAGGTTTTATTTACATTATTCAAATACTTATTTTATCAGAATCATACTATGATTTTGATCCAGAGTAGGATGGCTCCTCTAAACAGATGGAGAGATTTTTTTAAAAAAAATTCTTCACTTTTGATATATTATTGTATGGAAATAGCATTCAAGAATGTTAAAAATGAAGCAAACCAAAAAGAAAAAAATATCTTAATACCAAATCAAAAAGCGGTAATTTATCTAATTACATTACAAATGAACCAAGGGAAAATTCTAAAACATTATCTCTTAAGTATCTATTAGATATTTACCAGGCAAAAATTCAGAAAAATGAAAATTATGGATTTACTAAGAAATCCATCAGTTTTACCTTTTACCAACTCATGCCAGAACAATATTGAAAATAATGGAGGGAATACGTAACAAAAAATTTTAAGTTGACCAGGTCCTAAGCAGAAAAAAATGCAGTTACTATCCTTGCCAAATGAACAAATTATTTTAAAAAGTTATTCACAAGTTTCAGTGTTAAAAATATTGTTTTATTGATTTATGCTTTAAGATGCAAGTTAGATACTATTATTGTAACTATAAGTTACATTTATAGCAATATATAATTATAGGTCCTACAAGTAGGTAGCCATAATAGTGTTATCAATTACAGTGTCATGAATATTGTTTATGGCAGCATAAATATAGAAATTAATGTAATCAAGAATCAATAGTGGTTATTCAAAATGTCGTGTAAAATATACCTAGCTTGTTAGATGAAATATCTAACTTTAAGCCCATATGAAATGTATATTGCCACCCAAGAAAATGAAAATTCTGTGTGTCAAGTCTAAACAAATTTAAATATTGATTTAAGATAGAAAGAAAAATAACTATGTTCAGTGGATATCCTGGACGTGGCAAAGTTTTTATTTTATAAAATGTTCTTTAAAAAATATATTGTATATATTTTTTTAAAGTTTGTATAAATAGATCTACACAACAATGACAATTTTAGATTTTCAAATCAGTATGAATGAGTCTCACAGAGCAATAAAATCTAAACACAGTATTCCATTTTACTCCTGAAAAAGGTAACTTGAAGCAAATGAACTGACAATTACTGTTGGTGCTCCTATGGCAAGATTCTACTAAATTGTCCTGCTGTATTAGCCAAGCGTGGTGACATGAACACGTAGTCCCAGCCACTCGGGAGGCAGGCAGGAGGATTACTTGAGCCCAGGATTTCTCAGTTACAATGAGCTATGATTGTGCCACTGCACTCCAGCCTGAGTAATACAGCAACACCCTGTCTTTAAAAAAATAATAAAAATTCTACTGTAGTAGGCAGAATTCTAACATGGTCTACTCCAAGATTCTGACACCTTGGTGTCCACAACCTGTAAGATTTCCTCCCCTTGAGTATGGGTGCAACCCCAATCAGCACACTCATTGTAGTCTGATGATACCTGAGCAGAAGCTCCAGTTAGCCTGTGCCCAGATTTCTGACCTACAGAACTGTGCGATTATAAATGGGTGTTCTTTTAAGTCTTTAAATCTGTGGGGGTTTGTTGCACATCAATAGAAAACTAATATAACTGCTTTAACCCTTCTGTCTGAAAATCTACTTATTTCTTCTGCTTATTGGTTCTAGTGTCAAAGCAATTGAAAACTTAAGAATAAGACACTATCATATTCTCCCTGATTCTTCAAACTGGTACAAACTCACAATGAACTTCTAAGATTCCCTGCCTCCATCCAGTTTGAAATGTAGGTGTACATGCTGATTGTACTATCAGAATAGTATCCATAAGTACCTAAATAAGGCATGTATGCATAAACAAAATTCACTGGGGGGTGTGCATGTATATATATATTATTAATAACATATATATGCATAGTCATTTAGCTTTGAAAAGGTAAAGCGGTAAAGATCACAGTGTAAAACCTATAATAACTTTAAATTCAAGTCCAAACTGTAGGAACAAGCCAGATGCATGTCACCATAGTAGTCAGTAATGGGATCATTTAACTTCTTTAGATCTCACAGGATTGCCTATCTCCAACTTTCCATTTTGAAGGAGAGAGAGCCTAAGAGAGTTGAAGTATATTCCCCAATTTCACCCAAACAGTAATAATGTCTAGAAATATCATGATTTCAAGAAGAGAAGGAAAACTTAAACTTATTATCTATCAGATGCCATGTAAAGACTAGATGCTTTTACTATTTAATATCATTTAATTTTCTGCCACATTTTTGGAATGGATTAGAAAGAGGCAACAACAGGAGTATGAAGCTGAGGTTAATACGGTTTTGTGAACTAACCAAATGTAAGACAAGGAGATGTGAATAGTGAAGACCTGGGGATTGCCTGCCTACTCAACTGATACATAAAAAAAACCCTCAAATTTTAAAACTTTTCTGATGCCCAACTGAGACATACATATTGCTCCCAGGGGCTACCAGTTTTCAAGAAAAAAATGTGAAATCATTAGGAACACAGGCTTTGTTATTTGTGTTCTGGGAACCTTGCTGGTAAATTATCTAACCTAAGTTTTATTTTCCTCAACTTTAAAATGCGATAAAATAGTGCCTCTTCTTGATTGAGTTGTCATAAGGATTAAATTATGTAATGCATGTAAAACACTGAGAACAGTAACAGATACCTAGTAGGATGATTTGTAACAAGTAATAGAAATAGTGGTGATCAAGTAGTAGTATCAAAATTGAAGAGTCTGCTTTCTCTAATTTTTAAAATTTTATTACTGAAAATCATATGCTACATATAATCTTCGAATTGATTCAGCACATGTAATACATATATTATATCTCAACCACTGGATTGTTGCTATTTGTTCTCCTGGTATCTGCCTGCATGCTAATTTATAGATGGAATTATTAATATCAATCATCATTTAGAGCTATTCTGATTATAATCACCTTGATTTTATATAATTTGGAAGGTAATGCTTTCTTTTCCACCACTTCTCTTCCTCAAACACAGACATACGCACAGGCACACAGCACAAATCAATACTTGTAAATTATCTTTTATTCCCTCTTTAAGGGAATATATGTATCACATTAATCTAAATCAGAGGTCTTCAACTGGGAGTCCATACACCAGATTTGGCTTATGGATGTTTTATTTGCCTAGCACAGTATGGGTTTCTGCTGTGATATACAAAACAAATAATTGCAATCAGTTTCCAAGATTTATAAATTGGAAAATTCATATTAAAACCTTAATTTCTGGCTTTTTCAATATAAAAAGTTTTTTTAAATAGTGTTTTTAAATAATGTTTTTAAATAGTGTTTTTAAAGTAGATATTATATCACATGGAACAAAATTTGAACAATACAAGGAGTGATCGATGAAAAGCAAATCTTCATATCTATGTTTCTTAACCATTCAGTTCCCCCCTTTGAAGGCAACATTTGTCCCCCACTTTATGGTGCTTCTTCACAACCATGATCTTCTCTAGATGCTTCTGGTGGAGTGGGGGAGGCTGCAAACTCCAGAACCACTTAGATGTCATTTTTCTCATGGCAACATTCAGGAGCTGCCTAACTTTCGCCCTCAACTCCATCACTATCCACACAAATGATCTCCTAGTAACTCTGGAAATAATTTTCAACAGAAAAATGTTTTAAAATTAGCGCCTGAAAGAATAGTGTTTAGGTATATGCTGATGCCTTTGCTTCTCAGTGTCCCACAGGACTGACTACATTGAAAATGTTCCTTGTTTTACTGTTATTTTAATTCACCAAGATACTAGGTTATTTTTTTCCAGAAACTTAGTGAGAGTTGGAAATGTTCATAGCAATTTCAGATTTTTAAATAAAATGGTTTTTCCTGGACAGAGGACCTATTTCATTTTATTTGTAGTATTATCTAAGCACTAACAAATTCAGAGATTTAGGAGTTCTCCTACATTCACTATGCTTTGCTCTTAAATGTTGTATCGAGAAATAATTTTTTTCTGAAGAGCTAAAATATTTCATTCTTTCAGAAATTTGGTTCACATTACCTTCTTATGAAGAATTTTATCCAAGTAAATAGCATTCAACCATTAATTATTCAAAAATTAGATGAGAGTTCAGAGAAGAATTTTCTGTTGATACAACAGAATGATTTCCCAAATGCTACAGTTCTCTGTGAGTGCATTTGCTGCTGTTGCATACTCTGTACTGCCATCTAGTTTAGGGAATTGCTATGAAAATTCTTTTTTGGAAATGAGCAATTTAATGTCATTTCCATAGCTCATTGCTGCAATTTAGGGAACATTCTTTTACACTTGTTGGACTGAATCCTAATTACCACTATAATGACTTCTTGCTCACATTTTTAATGACTAAATAATTAATATGTTGGTGAGTACTCAATGCAAATGATTTTAAAACATTAAATATAAAAGAAAAGGACATTCTAATCACCCATGAACAAGATTTAAAAAAAACAGATTTTCCCATATAATAAGTGTTAAAAGTGCAGAGAAGTTAAACACCAGTTAATAACAATCAGGTAATTTATGCTAGTTTCATAGTTAGGGTTAAGTACTCTAGCAAAAGCACTTGTTCACCTTGGAGATTATGTTTCATTTCCAACATAATCCTCAAAAGATATACATGTTGCCCTCAGCCCTGTTTCTTATGCACAGTAGCTCCATTGTCCTAAAGTGTCCCCTTGGGTCATCTTGCTATGGAAGCAGTTAATTTTTTTCACATTTGTAACCTGAAACTGCATAACTGGAAATCAGTAAATAGCTCTGCATACTTAGTATGTCTAATTACAGGTTCAAAAATTGTAGAGGCATCAAGGTCAAGATGATCACAGAACAAACCATTAAATGAACAAAACTAGGGGCTCCATTACTTGAAGTAGTCCACGAGCTTATTTATACAATTCATACAGACATAAATATAGAAATAGATATAAATATAGATTTCTTACAGAAGGCCAAGCTTCTGAAAAATATGAAAATAGTAGGTCCTTTTCACTAAGATTCCTAGTTTAGGGCTATGTCAAAGCTTTCCTTTGAAACCTTACAGGGAGGTTTTGCCTTCAGATTAGCTGGAACATCTAATTTCAGGAAACATTGGAGAAAGACTCCGTTAATTAAAAACATTTAGGAAGGTTATTTGCATAACTGTCTTCCTTAAAGTAAGCATTAAAAATGGTATTCTTGCTCAAAGCCAAAATGGTAAGCAATTCAAGTTTGGACTCTGAATTCTCTCTGCTATTACTCTGTAAACAAGGAAAAATGGCTGTCTCCAAGTCTCGGTACAAGTGTCCCTCCCATATGAGGACTCTGGATCCAAATAGTTGGAATTGTAAACCCAGAATACCAGCTGGGATTTGCAATGAGGACTTCAACAGGGATGTTAGCTTGCTAGTCCATATATTAGTTTGCTAGTGCTGCCTCATAACAGAATACCACAGTCTGGGTATCTTAAAGAACAGGAATTGATCTTTTTATAGTTCTGGGGGCTAGAAGTCCAAAATCATGTCAGTAGGGTTGAATTCTCCTGAGACCTCTCTTCTTGGCTTGCAGAGGATTGCCTTCCTTCTGTGCCTTCACATGTTCTTCCTTTTGTATGTGTCTGTGTCCTAATCTCGTGTAAGAACACCAGACATACTGGATCCTGATTTTACCTTACCTACCTCTTTAAACACTCTATCTTGAAATACAGTCATATTCTGAGGTCCTGGGGTTAAGACATCAATATAATTTTGGAAGGATACAATTAAGCCCATAAAAGTCTGTAAAAAAGGATTATAGTAATTGGAGATTACAGCCCAAAGATTTTTACACTGATAGTTCTTATAATTCATGTTATTTTTGCCCCTACTTTAGCTCATTATCAAATATGTAATATGTAAAATGTTTTTCTATTGAAAAAGAATCAGTGGACAACTTGGCCTTTTCTTTCCCCAGTAGCCTAAATATTGAAGCTTTTCTGAACAGCCTGTTAAGATCTTTTTAACAGGTTTCTCAAGGGTAACATTTCTTTTAGACAAAGATATTGCCATAATACTTTCTATTTTCTGGTTATAACTCCAGATAAAACTTCAATACTGAAAGTCTAGACGTTCTTGGTGATATGATATCATATATGAAAGAGGAAGAAGCTGTTATGATAAGCATTTTGTTCAGCAGTAAATCTTCTCAATGAGGATGTTTAATGCTTTCCAGAGAATTAAAAAAAAAAAAAATTTAGTCTTTACCTATTGTATAAAGAAAGACATTTGACTCTGAGGGCACTGAGTTAATTGGCAACCTGTAGAAAGAAACCTGCTTTCTACATGCCAGGGACCTCAAGGGTATATAGTAACTAGTGGATTTACAAGTCAGAAATTCCAGAAACTTTCTTAAGAATGTTAATTATACCACACAAATATTGAGGAAAAGACAGATATACAAGGTGTTGTCACTACTCTTTCTAAATACCCAAGTTTGTTATAGTGGCATACTTTGTTTTATATGATTATAGTTAATGATCAACTTGCTATTCATATTACAAAATATAAATGAAGCTAAATCATATTTAGATGATTTAATAGATAATTATATATTTTTAAATTATTAATGCAAACATAATACCAGGAAAATATAAATAATTAATGATGTACTTATAAATAATTTCTGTTAGTGAAATAGATTAAGAAAATGATTTTTCCCTACCAGTGGGCTCATAAATATTTAATAGTAACTACCACTGACATCATTTAGATTCACCCCAAAACTCTAACATTTAAGCCTCTTTTTATAATATGGAATGCATTTTTAAGTGGCAAATTAAGTTAGCAAAGTGTACTTATGTATTAGCTTTCTTTATTTCATCATTTAAAAACATTTTAAATGGTTGAGATGTAAACAACATTCCATTGTGTTTCATATTCATAAAGATAGGCCATATTTTCTTTTAAATTTTAAATCTGGAAGATGTGAAAACGTATTCATTTAAACATAAGTAAATTTTATAGTTCCAATTCATAGCATGCTCAATTTTTATATCCCTAACATTATATACTGTTGTGTTAAAGAAAAAAATAAATACATTTGAAGGACCTCTTCATGTAGTTGATTTTTTCAGCAATTTGTCTGAAAAAGACCCAAAACAAGTGCAGCTAGAGGGATAGTATGCTTGGGTAGGTTACCTCCAGTTCATCCACCCTTGCAGTAAACAAGAGATTGCTGGGGATGTTATGCAGCAGTTACTAGCAACAGAAGAGCCAGCTCTCATGTAGCAGATTCCCCAGAACAATGACAGTTTGAGCCTGATATCCCTTATGAATGACAAAGGCCAGCTTCTTAAGCCTCTGGTCATCCTTGCTCCTTCTTGACCTGGGAAGTCTATACCTCCATGTTGGAGCATGCCTGCCGCCCATTTGACATAACACTTTCTGAATCTTTAACTTGAAAGATACACTATATTCTTGAAATGAGTCTGTTCCTTTTTTTCTACTAATTAACATTAACTTTATGATGATCATGTAGCATATACGTGAATTTATATAAATAGGGAATATTTATTGCATACATTCCTTATTTGTATGAATTTATAGAAAGAGACACATAACATGTTAAGATATATCACAGACATATATAAAATAATAAGATACATATACCATAAACTCCCTCAACAGTTTTTCTTTCCAATTCTCTCTTCAATGACTAGCTTTACTGCATAATGATACAATATTTCTGGACATAGTTGAAAAAAATCCAATCAGTCTTACAGATGTAACAGTGATTTATTTCTCTTTTAGTTATCTTTGAGTTTTCTGCTCTAATCCATGATTTACTTCCCTCTGTTCTAATTCATGATTTCCTCATCTCTGTTCAGATCTATAATAATTTGCTTTAACAATTTAGTCTCATAGTTTGCTTTGTGCTGACAAACTTTATGCCAAGGCTTTTTTTTTTTTTTTTTTGGTTGGGGGAAAGGGGTAGAGGGGAAGTCAACATTCTCTCCTCCTATGAAAAACTAAAAAAGGATCCAGTATACCATTATTGGGGAATTTGTTTCTTGTCCTTCATAATATTACATTAACAGTCAGAATCCTTTGAAGTTTGTGCTATTTATCCCTTTTTTAAAATAATACCTTTCATGGTCTTATCTTCATTACATAATTAGGTAAAGGTTCATCTATCCCCTAGGAGACAGGGGCAGACTAGGAGTTCAAGGAAGGCAGAACCTTCCTTACATACAAATTAGTATGCCTTCTGTGTAGCAAAGTAAGCATTCACTAAGGATTTGTTAGATGATAAAAAGTAAGAGGTGCTGATTCTGATATGGGGCAAGATAGACACAATAAGCTACAACTCACAATGCAGATATAATACTTATGGAACTCAGTAACTATAATAAAGCAAAAGCTATAGGAGCTGTAAAGAGACTCAGTAGTAACACACTCATACTAGAAGAATAGGAGACTTTAATACAACACTCTCAGCCAAAGACAGATCAAATGAACAAAAAAGGATATAACAACAAAAATAAGAGATGGTAAACCTAAACAATATAATCACCATGATATATCTTATGAATATATTTTGAAATATATGTTCTTACAATAGAGAATACACCATCTTGCCTATGGCCATACCACTCTGAATGCACCGGATCTCGTCTGATCTCGGAAGTTAAGCAGGGTCAGGCCTGGTTAGTACTTGGATGGGAGAATATGCTATCTCAGGCACCAATGGAACTTTCATAATATCTCATCATATACTAGGACACACTAAAAATATTTCTAAGTTCCACAAAGTAGAAGTAGTATAAACAACTCTCCAATCATAATGCAATTAAACTAGAAAGCATTAGCAAAAACAAAACAAAAAAAAACTTCTATTATTGAAACAATATCAAATGTCTATTAAATGACTCTTGGTAAAGGGAAAAACACTGAAATTATAGACTTTCTAAAAATAAAAACACTACATTAGAATTTATGGGTCAATTTAAAGCAGTAATTACAGAATTCATAGAACTGAAGAATTACTGGGAAAAATTAAGGAATAAAAAATAAAATATCCAGTTTAAAAAAAGAAAAACTAAACTGAAAAACAGCAAAATAAATCAAAAGAAAGTATAAGAAGGGAAGTAATAAATATAAAAGCCAAAAATAAAGAGGAAGAGAACAGAAAAAACTAACTTAATAAATCCAAATTCTGATTTTTTTATTTAAGAAAATAAAAATTTGATAAATAAAAAAGGGGAAAAATCACACATGGAGAAAATAAGAGGTAAATAATCAGTGAAAAAGAGTAATATTTTAAAAAATTATAAGAGACAGCTCAATAAAAGAAAGAAAAAATGAACACCTTGATGAAATTTGTAATTTCCAAGGTAAAAACACATTTTTAAAAATCCCATTAGAAATAGGAAGCTAAAACAAACTGATTTCCATAGGAAAAAAAATGAGAATGCTATTAAGGAATTACACAACAACAACAACAAAAGAAAAAAGGAAAGGAAAAAGAAGGAAAAAGAAAAACAGGAATACCAGGTTTAAATGTTTTCTCAGAGGAATTCTATCAGCCATCCACTAGAGCTAATGCTTTCTTGCTCCAGAGCATTGAAAATGAAGAAAAACGTCCAAATGTCTTATGAGGCTAATATAACATTAATACCTAAATTTCATAAAAACTGCCAAAAAAGAAAAAAATAATATTGCTTATAAATAGCAATGCAAAAACAGTAAACAAGACAGTGAATAGACTCTACACTAAATTAAGAAAATAATACACCATGACCAAGTGGAATTTACCCCAGAAGTGCAAGATTGGTTCAATACTATGAAATCCACTAATATTATGTAGTACATATTAATATACACTAATCTATTAAGACATTTTAAGACTTATATATCTTCAGAGGTATTACTAAGGCCATTAATAATACTAAAAGTTTATTCTTGATTTAAAAAGTAACCTCAAGAAAATAGAAAGTGAATGATACTTTCTTTGCACATGGTAATGTTAATATTTAGCCCTATATCCAGTATTTTACTTAATCTGGAAACACTAGGGTGTTTTCCTGCTAAGATCAGGAAACAGGCAAAAAGGCCAACTATCACCATTACTTCTTAAAAGGTATTAGCTATTTCCATTAGAAAAGAGAAATCAAACTGAGCTATAAAGTTGATAAATAATAAAGAAAACTATCTCTATTAGCAGACATGTGATTGTATAACTGAAAAGCCTAGAACAATCAATGATAAAATTAACTCAATCAAAAATTCATTGTAATAGCAGAATAAAAGATTAGCATACAGAAAAAAACTATCATCATTTGTACACAGAATAACCAGTTAGATAGTAGAGAAAACCCTGTTTTCAAAACAACAAAGAAGAGTTTATACTAAGGAATGAATATAATAAGAAATGTGCCAAATCTATTAAAGGAGAATTTTAATATATTCCTGAAAGACAAAACAATAGACCTGAATATTGGAAAGGCATATTCTGTTCCAAAATAGAATGGTTTGACATTGAAAACATGAGTTTTCCTTAGGTTAATGTGTAAATTTTACATAATCCTTATAAAAATACCAAAACACATTTGGAGAAGTATATGTTAAGATTCATATGGAAAAAACAAAGAGGCAGAAAAAGACTGAAAAAGAAAAACTACACTGGGGAACTAACTCTACCAGTTATTAAAACATACCATAAATCCTCTATAAATTAAAACAACATGCTAGTGGTACATGAACAAATAGACTGGTGAAAGAGTAGAAAAATTCAGATATAGACCTGAATATGTATATACTTTTAATATGTAATATATATGGCATCTAAAATTACTAAAGAAAAGATAAACTTCTCAATAAATATTGCTGGGACAATTGAGTATTTTTGTAAAAACAAAACAAAATCTATGTGTATAATTTGCAAAAAGCTAAAATTAGGCCTATACCCCACACCATAGACAAGAATCAATTCCAAATGAATCAGGTATCTAAATGTAAGAAAAAAAAAAAATAAAAAAATAGTAAATCCTAAAATTACTAAAAGAAATTATGGATGAATTCCTCTTTAACATCAGTGTAGGAGAAGGTTTTCTTATTATGATCACAAAATCCAAAGGCAATAAAAAGAAATATTGATAGATTTAAATACATAAAAATAAATATTTTGCATTAACCCCATGAATAAATTTGAAAGACAATTGAGGACATGAGAGGAAATATTTGTCTTCTATATCCCAGAAAAGACAAGGTTAATATTTTTAACATATTGCTGGTAAAAATGCAAAATGGTAATACTCTTTTGGTAGCAGAATATGTCAATACCTAATATAACTACACATGCACTTACTTTTTGACCCAGCAATCCCACTTCTAGGAATTTATACCCTGATGATACATCTTTAATATTACAAAAATATATATGCACAAGATTATTTATGCCAGTATTTTTTGTAATTACAAAAACATGGAAGTTGTCCAAATGGCCATACATGGCAAAGAGATTTAAAAGAGATGGCACATTTATAAAACAGAGTATGACAGGCCAATAAAAAATGAGAAATACCTCAGTGGACTGAAATAGAATGATTTATAAGATATATTTATGGTAAAAAATGGGGGAACAAAACAAAGAATGTCTATAAAATAGTACATTTTGGGTTTGATAGAAAGAGATAAAATATATATCCATATGCTAATTAGTTCAAAAAAGACCTTAGGAAGGTTAAACCAAAACTTAATGATAAAACTAAACCAAAAGTCAAAGAAAGTAAAAATGGGGGGAATGAAAGGATGGGAATTGTATATTAATAGAATAAAAGGTAATGGAGTGACACTTCCCTGAATTTACCTCTCTGTATAATTCTGATGTTTAGAACCATGAGTATTTTACACATTCAAATACCACATAAAAATGAAGATCAATCAGAATGTGAGGGGACCCAAAATTGAACACAAACATTAACAAATGAGTCTATCTCCATTGCAAATAAAAATCATAACCATACTCAACCTAAGCACTTTTGAAAAACAGTATGCTGAGTCTATGTAGCAAATCTAAAGACAAAAAGAATTATACTCAAATGTTATATTCAGCTTAGTAAATTTGTTTTCCACAGAGATCTGGGTTAGCAATTATCAACTTACTCTAGCAACTGTGAAATTACTTTACGTGAAATAAGCAAGCTAGATAAAAGTGTATGGTTTGAGAAAGATTCTGAAATCTGTATCCCCACATAGACAACAATTGCAATTGCACTAGCAGAATCTGATGAAACTATTCTGGAAATCTGGCATTTATTGGCAGCTTGCAATTCCCAGGAGAAGGCTTAGATGGTGAATTGCAGTTAACTTTAGTCAATTTTAGTTCTTAACTCAGCAGCTGCTACCAATTCCCAACCCTTAGCCCAATGTTAAGTAGTATGCACATATTCCTGGATCACCTTGCATGTAGCTCATTGGAGCTAGGCAGGAAATAAAGATCCTTGCTAAAAAAAAAAAAAAGAGAAGGAAAAAAAAAAAGAAAAATGTGACTCTGCATTCTGACTACTGAGTGATACTTTTCCTCATGTAAGTGCAGAGACAACAGAGGTGGACAACCACTGTTGCACCCTCCCCTTTTGTTGCAAATTCCTCCTCTAAAGTTCCCTGATGCAACTTACAGGAGATTTAAGGGACCAGCACTCTTTCCCCTTCCCCTTCATTTTTCTCTTTTTCTTCTTTTGGAAGCCAGAACATTCAAAAGCAACTGCATATACAGGGGAAATAAGAAAGTCATTGCATGTGCCCAGGGAAAGGCACAAGCTCAGAAAAGACCTCAAAAGACCTTATTTTTACACTCATGCTGATCTGCAGCATGGGGACAGGCAACAACAATTAAAAAAACAAAAGTAAAAAACAAAACAAAACAAAAAAACAGCAAACCTTAAGGAAGGAGGAGAATCTGATTTCCAGAGTTACGATATTAGATTTGAAGATTCAGTTTTCAACAAAAAATCATAAGGCATACAAAAAAATAGAAACGTATGTATCATTAAAGGAGAAAAGTAAACAAACAGAAACTATTCCTGAAAAAGACCTGATGGTAGATCTACTAGATAAAGACTTTAAAACAACTGTCCTAAAGATACTCAAAGAACTAAAGAAAGATGTGGAGAAAGTCAAGAAAACAGTTCATAAACAAAAAGGAAATATCAAAAAAGAGATATGAAATATTAAAAGAAACCAAAACAGAAATTCTGGAGCTGAAAAGTACAATAAGAAGTGAAAAATTCACTAGAGGAATTAAAATGCAAATTTGAGCAGACAAAAGAATCAGTCAATTTGAAGATAGGACAATGTAAATTATTAAGTACAGGGAAGTTAAAGGCTGAAGATAAGAGAACAGAGATTAAGGAACATGTGGTACACCATCAAGTGACCAACATATACATTGAGGAAGTCCTAGAAGATGAAAAGAAAAAGAAAGAGGTAGAAAGAATATTTCAAAAAATAATGGCCCCAAATTTCCTAAGTTTGATAAAAGACATGAATATAAACAGCTAAGAAGCTCAATTAACTTCAAGTAGGATGAACTCAGAGACCCATACTAAGACACAAAAAGACCCATAGCAAATGACAAAGAAAAAGAGAGAATTTTGAAAGTAACAAGAGAAAAGATTCATCATATAAAAGAGATCCCTAATAAGATTATCAGCAGATTTTCATCAAAACTCTGGAGGCCAGAATGTAGCAGACTGATATATTCAAAATACAAAATGAAAAATTATCTTCTAAGAATCCTATCTCCACAAAAACTGTCCTTTAAAAGTAAGGGAGATATTAAGATATTTACAGATAAACAAAAGCTGAAGAATCTTGTTACCACTAGACCTACTCTGCAAAAAATGCTAAATGGATTCCTATAAGTTGAAATAAAAGGACACTAGACAGTAACTTGGAGCTATATGAAGAAAGAAATCTCTAGTTAATGTTAGTGTAACAATGGGATGCAATTTTGCTCCTAGTTTTCTACATGATTAAAGAGACTAATATGTCTTTTTTAAGAAAAACAACAATTATTGCTCTAAAAGCTATCATTATTATAACTTTGGGTTGTAACTCCACATTTTGTCCTTTATATAATTTAAATAAATAATGCATTACAAAAGTAATTGATGTTCTGGGACATGCAATTTATAAAGATGTAATTTTGTGACAACTGAAAGCTGTTAAAAGAAGAGAGTTTTGTTTTACACATTACTGAAGTTAAGCTAATATAAAGTAAAATTAGAGTGTTTTAACTTTAATGCCATTTATATGCTAATTATATTCCCCATGGTAAACACAAAACAAAAGAATATACACAAAAGAAAATTAGAAAGAAATTTAAGTGTTTACTATCAAAAAAATCAAATAATTGTTACTTCTATTCATATTTTGAATTACATTTCCAGATTTGCATATGTTGAACCATCCCTGCATCTCTGGAATGAAGCCCACTTGGTCATGATGGATTATTTTTTTGACAAGCACCTGAATTCGGTTTCCTAGGATTTTGTTGAGAATTTTTGGATCTATATTCATAAGGGATATTGTTTGTAATTTTCTTTTTTTGTTGTGTCCTTTTCTAGTTTGGGATCAGGGTGATGTTGGATTCATAAAAGAAGTTGGGGAGGATTCCTTCCTTCTCAGTGTTGTGGAATAATTTCTGCAGGATAGGCACCAGTTCTTCTTTGTAGCTCTGGCAAAATTTGGGTGTGAAAGCATCTGATCTGGGACTTTTCTTTTTAGGAAGGTTTTTTATTGCTGTTTCAATTTCAACACTTGATACTGGTCTGTTCAGGAATTTTATTTCTTCCTGATTGAGCCTAGGGAGGCTGTGTGTTTCTAAGAATTTGTCCATTTCCTCCACACTTTCCAGTTTATGTGTATAGAGGTTTTTATAGTATTCATAGATGATATTTTGTATTTCCATGGTATCAGTTGTAATTTCTCCTTTTTCATTCCTGATGGAGCTTATTAGAGTCCTTTATTTTCTGCTTCTCATTAATGCAGCAAGAGACGTGTCAATTTTGTTTGTTTTTTCAAAGAACCAACTTGTTGTTTTATTAATCTTCCATATAGTTTTTTTTTTATTATCTACTTGATTTAGTTCTGCTCTGATCTTTGTTATTTCTTTTCTTCTGCTAGGTTTGGGTTTGGTTTGCTTATCCTTTTCCAGTTCTTTGAGACGATTCATTAGATTGTTTTTTTTTTTTTTGTGATTTTTCTGTCTTTTGGATGTAGGTATTTATGGATATAAATACTCCTCTTAGGACTACTTTAGCTGTGTCCCACAGATTTTTACAATTTGTGTCTCCTTTATCATTTTGTTCAAAGAATCTTGTGATTTCCATCTTGATTTCCTCCTTAATGCAATAATCATTCAGCAGAAAGCCGTTTAGTTTCCATGACTTCGTGTAGAGATCAGAGTTTCTGTTGGAGTTGATTTCTACTTTTATTCCACTGTGGTCTGAGAAGATTCATGGTATAATTTCTATTTCTTTAAATTTATTGAGATATGCTTTGTGACCTAGGATATGGTCAATCTTAAAGAATGTCCCATGAGCTGATGAGAAAAACATATATTCAGTGGTTTTTGTGTAGAATGGTCTGTAAATATCAGGCACATTTATTCTAGAGTTCTGTTTAAGTCCATGGTTTGTTTATTTTCTGTTTGGAAGATCAGTCCTGTTCTGTCAGAGGGGTGTTGAATTCCCCAGCTATTGTGGTGTTGCTGTTTATCATTTTGTTTAGATCAAGTAGGATTTGCTTTATGAATGTGGGTGCACCTGAGTTAGGTGCATAAATATTTGGAATAGTTATGTCTTCTTGTTGAATTGTATCCTTCATCATTATATAATAACCATCTTTGTCTTTCATTACTTTTGTTGATTTGAAGACTAAGTTAACTGAAATCAGAACTGCTATACCAGCTTTCTTTTGGCTTCCATTTGCATGGAATATTGTTTTCTATCCCTTCACCTTGAGTCTGAATGCATCCTTGTGGGTTAGATGTGTTTCCTGATGACAGCAGATACTCAAATAATACAAAAGAAGACAATAATGAATGAAAAGTGTCACAAAAATGCTATAAGCCATAGAGAAAACAAATAGCAAAATGACTGAAATAAAACTCTCCATGTCAGTAACTATTTTAAATGCAAATGGGTTAAACTCTCCAATCAAAAGACAGAGATTGGCAGAATGGATTTTAAAAAAATGATCCAACTGTATGTTGTTTACAAGTGAACTCACTTTAGATCCAATGACACAAATAGGTTGAACAGGAAAGGATACAACAAAATATTTTGGCCAGGTAATCTCAGCACTTCAGGAGGCTGAGGTGGAGGTCTGCTTGATGTCAGGGATTTGAGACCAGCCTGGGTAACAAAGCAAAACACCAGACCCCATCTTTACAAGAAATAAAAAAAATTCAGCCAAGTGCTGTCATGCACACCTGTAGTCCCGGCTATTAGAGATGCTGAGGTGGGAAGACTGCTTGAGCCCAGGAGTTTGAGGCTCTAGTGAGTTATAATCATGCCACTGCTCTCCAGCCTGGGCAACAGAGTGAGACCCTGTCTCTTAAAAATAAATACACACACACACACACACACATTCCATGCAAATAGTAGCCAAAAGAGAGTAGGAGTAGGCAGCAGTTAAACTATTAAAAGTAGAATTACTATATTATCTAGCAATTCTACCTCTGTGTGTATACTCAAATGAGTTGAAAATAAGGTCTTGAAGAGAGATTTGTACATGCATATTCAGAGCAGTGCTATTTCCAATAGCTAAAATATAAAAGCAACCCAAGCAACAGATGAATGAATAAGCAAAATTTAGTAAATAAATACAATGGCATATTACCCAGCCTTTAAAAAGAAGGAAATACTGGTATATTGTATAATATGGATAAAACTTGAGGACACTATGTTAAGTAAAATAACCCTATCACAAAAAGACAAATGCCATGAGATTCTACTTACACGAGTTACTTAGAATAGTAGAAAATTACAGAGACAGAAAGTGGAATGGTAGTTACCAAGGGCCAGGGGAAGAGGGAATGTTATAATATTGTTTAATGGGCACAGAGTTTCAGTTTTGCAAAATTAAGAAAGTTCTAGATATTGATGGTTGTGATGGTTTTGCAACAATAGGATTGTACTTAATCTCCCTGAAATATGCACAGTTGTCCATTTGGGTATTCATGGGGAATTGGTTCCAGGACCCTTGCAGATAACAAAATTCATGAATGTTAAAGTCCCTTATAAAAAATGACTTATTTGCATATAATCTATACACATCTTCCTGTATAATTCAAATCATATGTTATTGATTCAAATACTTATGTTATTGAATACAGTATAAATGCTATATAAATTGTTTCTATATTGTATTGTTGCTTTTTTTATTTTGCATTTAAAATTTTTTTTTTGTTTTCAAATATTTTTGATCAGGAACCTACAAATATGAAAGACCAAATGTATTTAAAAATCTTTGATATAGCAAATTTTATGTTATGGGTATTTTAACACAATAAAAACTACAGGGGGAAAAAAGAAAACCTAGTACACAAATGTTCATAGCAGCATTATTCATAATTGCCAAAAAATTGAAACAGCTAAATATCAATCAAGGAATGGATAAACAAAATGTGCCATAGGTATACAATGGACTAAAAATTCAGCAATAAAAAGAAATGAAGTACTGACACATGCTACAACATGAATGACTGTTGAAAATATTAGGCCACATACTATATGTTTCCATTTATATAAAACATCCAAAACACACAAATCCATTTTATAGACAGATAAATCTTTTTAATAGATGAAGAATAAGTATTAATAGTTATTGTTTGGGGCTTGGGTTTGGAGGAGGAGATGAAAATGGGGGCCGGGCGCAGTGGCTCATGCCTGTAATCCTAGCACTCTGGGAGGCCGAGGTGGGCGGATCGTTTGAGCTCAGGAGTTGGAGACCAGCCTGAGCAAGAGTGAGACCCCATCTCTACTAAAAATAGAAAGAAATTATATGGACAGCTAAAAATATATATATAGAAAAAATTAGCCGGGCATGGTGGTGCATGCCTGTAGTCCCAGCTACTCGGGAGGCTGAGACAGCAGGATCCCTTGAGCTCAGGAGTTTGAGGTTGCTGTGAGGTAGGCTGACACCACGGCACTCACTCTAGCCTGGGCAACAGAGTGAGATTCTGTCTCAAAAAATAAAAAAAAAAAAAAAAAGAGAGAAAATGGAGAGTTACACTAATAAGTGGGAATTTGTTTGGCATAAGAAAAGTTCTAAAATTAAATTGTTTTGATGGTTGTACATGTCTGTGAATGTAGTAAAAATTGATGAACTGTTTAAATTGGTTAATTTGTGGTAAATGAATTATATCTCAACAATGTTAAAAAAAAAAAAAACTCAGTGTTTTCCTCTCTATAAAATGAAAAATGTTATAAAAACTCAGAGGAATAATTTAAAAACACTGAATATGTAAAAGTAAAATAATAAAATACATGGTTAATGTAATCCAGGTTCTCACCGTTGGAGAAAAGAGTTAACAGATGAACAACAGATAAATCACCTCACTTCTGTGATATTCTTACCAAAAGTTACATTATCTTATTTTAATCATAAAGAAAATTAGAACCCCAAATCGAGGGACATTCTATAAAACAACTAGCTAATACTTGACAAAGTTGTAAAGCTCAAAAAAAGAAAGATTGAAGAACTTCCCTAAATTAGAAGAAACTAAGAAGACTGGAGAACTAAATGTAGTACAGGATTCTGGACTCATTCTAGAACAGAAACAGGGTATTAGTGAGATAATTTGTGAAATTTAACTAAGGTCTGGAGATTAGTAAATAGAATCTTGTCAATTTTAATTTTCTGGTTTTGATAATTTAATTGTGCAGTATAGTTACATAGAATGTTAAAATTTGGGGATTCTGGCTGAAAGTATATGGAACATATTTGTCCTATACTTGCAACTTTCTTTCTCAAACTGAAATTATGTTAAAATGAAAGGTTAAAAAATTTAATTTCTGTTATTAAAAAGTACAAACATTTACTTTGCTGAATATATTAACCTAGATACTACCATTTAACCCATGTCCTAGAAAACTGTACCTCTGTAGATTTCTATATACATGTATTTTTAGGTCTTAAAAAAATACTTTGTTTCTCAGACATCTTCAGTATGTGTGTCAGTGAATATCTGTATGCATACATATTTTTCCAAAAATGATCTTCCATCAGAGATATGCCTAGATTTTAGTTTTCTATATTTATATTTAATTGACTTATGTGACCTTAGTCAAGTCCTTTGACCCCTGCAGTTTCTTCATGAACTGTACTATACAATACCTATGCTACCATACCAATTTAAAACTAAAAATACTGTCATTCTAATTTAAATCTTCCCATCTATATCACAAACCTATTATGATCAAGAGCATCAATTGAGAGGAGGAACTTAAAAGCATTTAGTACAGAAGGAATTATTTCATCTGTTTATTGAAGTATCGACTGTACTCAGTCTGGACAATTTAGTAAGCTTACTCTTAAATAAAAATAAATATCCATTATAATAAAATGGAGCCGTAGAATAAGAACTCTGATTTCATAATATACCTGTGATGGAAATTAATGATCAAATAACTGTAGTTCAAACAATGCTTTCTTCTACATAACAGAAAAAAATGTCTATATTTTCAACTAGTGAAAATATTCAATTTGACATCAGGAAATCTTGAGTCCTATTTGCTTGAATAACCTAAGTTTTCCACTTACATTTGTAGCAGCGCAGCATTCCCACTACAGGCATTTCAGGGATCCATGATGGCCTCCAGACTACTTCTTTTCTATTAGTCAGAAAGAGGCTGAGCTATTCTTACACAATTTAATCACGTTTCTTTCACAGCTCTACGGATGATTTTCATGTCAACAGGTCTAGAGCCTGCTTACCAGATAGAGCTGGAAATAAAGTACTAGCTCTTGAATGGCAAGACACAAGCTGTGCAAAGACCATGATAAGAGAGAATGAGCTTTAGTTCTCTGTTTAACCAGTTCTGCTCCTCTTCTCTCTCTTCCCTTCTGTCTACTTGGCACATCACTGCCACTCAGTATACCCACGGGTTTCAAAGAGGATTATTTTGCTGTTCAAAAGAAAACAGGAGGCTAGTATCCTTCTGTAGAAACACTGTACTCAGAAAATAGTACTACTCTTTACTGATACCATGTTATTATCATTTTTATGAATAATTTCCTCTGAAGAAAATATAAGCAATATAAGCATTTCTACAGAGTGCCAACTGAACTCTAAGTACTCCTATAATTACGAAGAACGCACAGTTATACATTCATTAAAGATATCATGAGTATCAACTACATGCCAGGCATGGTCAAAAAAAGAGGAAATCTTACTTTTCATAAATGAACTTACCTTTAATAAATAAAGGCAGAAAATAACTAAGTACATAAATACTTAAGGGGAAAAAAAACACTCTTAAGGTAATAAATGTGTTGCTGCAATAGAGTATAACACCTCTTAGTTTGGCCAGCAAGAGCTTGTCTGAGAAGGTAATATTTAAGAGAAAATAGAAGGGTCAATGCACGTGATATTTGGGAGCTGTTTTCCAGGCCAATGCATTAATGACAGCATTTGAAAATGTTGAGGAATGTTCCAGAAATTGATAAAGAGTTGGACTTCATGGAAAGACTGGTTTTACATGTGGTTGGGGTGATAGGTAATACCAAACGTGGCATAGAACTTCCTTTTATTTTTTTCCTCTAAGTGCAATGTGAGGAAAGTGGAGGGTTTTAAGCAGTGGACCATAATGATCTAATTTATGATTAAAGTTCTGGCTGTTGTGTGGAGTATGGATTAAATGAGCAACAATGAGAAAGGTAGATCATGTGGGATGGATTAGGTTGGTGATAGCAGAAATGTAGGTAAGTGTAGTTATTTAAGATAATGTTAGCATTATAAGTAACAGGACTTGTTGATGATTTGGATTATGGGAATTCAGGAGAAGGAAATTTCCAGGATAATTCAAGAATTATGATTCAAGCACAGGGTCTGTACAGATGCCATTTCCTAAAATAGCTTTAAAGGTCATTATATAAAAATTTTGTTCTTTGAGTTTCAATAATGACTTATTTTTTCTCTGTAAAATCTCATGGACATGGCCAACCAGCACTTGAAAAGATGCTCCACATTATTAGTCATTAGGTAAATGCAGATCAAAACCATAATAAATTATAACCAAGTACCATTTCACACTATCAAAGATGGCTATAATTTCTAAAAAAGTATTGACATGGATATGGACAAATTAGAACCCTTATACATTGTCAGTGGGAAAGTAAAATGGTTCAGGTACTGTGGAAAACAGTTTGGTGGTTCCTCAAAAGGTTAAATATAGGATTACCATATAACCTAGTAATTCTACTCCTAGGTATATACTCAAAATAATAAAATACAGGTACTAAAACAAATACATGTACACACGTTGACAGCAGGACTAGCCACAATAGACAACAGGTTAAAAACCCAAAATTACCCTTTAATGAGTGAAGAAATAAATTGTGGTAAATACATATAATGGAATGTTATTCTGACACAAAAAAGTGAAGTACTGATACACGCCACAGTGTGGATGAACCTCAACAACATGCTAGGTGAAAGCAGACACAAAAGGTCACATATTCCACTTATATCTAGAATATCCAGAATAGGTCAATCAATGGGAAGACAGAATGCAGATTGATGGTTGTCAGAGGGGCAGTGGGTAGTGGGGGGCAACTGCTTAATTAATGTATCCAGGATTCCCTTCTTTGGTAATGAAAATGTTTAATGTTTTACAACTAGATAGGAGTGGTGGTTGCAAGTGGTGGTTGTGAATGTACTAAATGCCATTAGAATGTTCAATTTAAAAATGGTAAATGTTATGTTATATGAATTTTACCTCAATTTAAAATAAAAACTCATGGAAATGTAATTTTTGTATTTTTAGATAAAGCTATTAATAATTCCCAACGCCAAAAGGCCATTACTACATCACCCATTCAACCATTTAATTATTGAACAAATATTTATTAAGATTCTACCAGATGCTGGCTCCCACTATCTGTGGGTATACAGTGATGTGTGATCTGTCTTTAAGGAATGGATTACAGAGTAGATGAAGAGAAATGTGCTAGTATATACATAAAAATACCTGTTTTCCAAACCATCATTGTGGATCCTGATACCTACCCCCACTGACTCATAGGGAGGGATCAAATAAGATAACATATAAACACACTTAGCAGAGAATCCATCAGCTACTATTATAAGCAAAATAAAGTCTCTTTCCTAGTGGCCTTCCCATCTCATTAGTTCACCACTTATATCAAACAATAAAACAAATCTAGCTTTAAATTTGCAAATGTAAAGTGTATTACCATTGGTGGTCATTTATCTGATATCTGATTTTTCCCACCATTTTTTCTTTGGTTCAAGATATTTTCACACTTCTAAGATATATTGAAGATATCTTAGAGGCACTTCATTCAGCTGTAGTCTACAAATTGAAGAAATTACAGTACATGTAAATAGCTTTCCTTTACAAAGCTAGTTAATCCATACTCTAGCCAAGACCTCTGGGCACCTGGTCAAGGCCTAGTGCTGTTTTTGGTATCCTACATTTTGCTGCATCTGTGCAAGTTTATAGTTACAAGAGTGAAACAGCATAAAGTCTAATTTCCAAAACGCCACACTCATAAATTATAAGCCTGGAATTCTAATTATCATACATGCTACTAATCATCTAATTCTTTATATAAAGCTTTTTTAAGCCTCTTGAAGTTTCCACAAGAATTTTTTCCTGATGATATTATAACTCTATGTTCAATGTGCAAAATTTATAGTTTGAAATCTCAAATTGTGCCTTCTAAAATTTACATTTTTCTTATTATAAAACAAGTAAAAATTAGAAATACAGAAAGTTATAAAGAAAGGCAAAATTAAATAGTATAGAACTATGGAGTGACTGCTAATAGCATTTTGGTATATTTCCTTCCTATTTTTTTCATATTGAAGTTTATCTCTCAAGTTGCAGCTCCAGGGTGAAATGAATATAGCTTGATCCAGTCTGTATTACATGTCTCATTTGAAACTTTTAACAAAAACAGAAAGAGATTGTAACTAATCTTTAGCACATCTGGCCTCTAGGCACCCAGACTTTAATTCCATCCTTGCAATGGCAATTTTACTAAAAATAGATGACTAGGCCCTCCCTTGACTTCTCCCCCCAATCCAGATGCACCAGTCCTATTGCTGGCATCCCAGGGCTATTAATTAAAATGAACAAATATAGTTGAACACACATCTCTAAATGATCTCCATAATCTTTTTTTTTTTTTTTTTTTTTTGTTGAGACAGAGTCTCACTTTGTTGCCCAGGCTAGAGTGAGTGCCGTGGCGTCAGCTTAGCTCACAGCAACCTCAAACTCCTGAGCTCAAGCGATCCTACTGCCTCAGCCTCCCGAGTAGCTGGGACTACAGGCATGCGCCACTATGCCCGGCTAATTTTTTCTATATAGATTTTTAGGTGTCCATATAATGTCTTTCTATTTTTAGTAGAGACGGGGTCTCGCTCAGGCTGGTCTCGAACTCCTGACCTTGAGCAATCCACCCGCCTCGGCCTCCCAGAGTGCTAGGATTACAGGCGTGAGCCACCGCGCCCGGCCAGATCTCCATAATCTTTTGCTCCAGGGATGGCAGATTCAGATATTGGAAGTACTTTCTACCAAAGAAGATAGGAATAGAATGAGAAAGGCATTCCAGGATTCAACAGGCAATTAGAGAGTACCAACTGGGAATGCTGGGCCTATACTGAGTTGTGGGAATAGGAAGATTATAGTTTCCCCCAACCTCAGCTTAGTTGGGGAGAAAAAATACAAACCAATGATAGCTACAATGATAGTCTAGAGGTGGTGGAGGGATCCAGTTGGAAGTACTGAAGATTAAATAGATGTTGGAAGGTAAAGGGGTGGGAGGAGAAAATGATGTGAGTATTCCAAATAGAGACAGGACATGGAAAGTCAGGGGCCTAGACAGAGCAAGCACAGTACCATTCCAGGAACTCTAAAGAGTTAATGATGAATGGAACATAGCATACAAGTTAAAGGAAATAGAATATTTAGAGATTAATCTGAGAAGATAATAGCAAGACTGTTTAAGACCTTGAGAGTGGGTTAAGTTGAACTGGAACACAAGAACTGTATCTTTTTATAAATCATGAATCTTAGGGTTTAGGCAGGAGCGTGAGAGAGGATGGGAGAGAGTGGGTGAGTAGCAGCCAGCCTAACAAAGACCATCCCTGGCCTTTCTCCCCCTTTCCTGGCTTAGGGCCAACTCTTAGTTCTTTTATATTTAATATATCTTTTCTAACCATCAATTTTAAAGTGAGGAAGGTGCTTGGAAGGAACAAGAATGAAAAAACAAACATCGTCCATGCCCTCCCTGGGCTTAGAGTTTATTAGTCGAGATAAACAAGTTTATAAATAATTATAAAACACTGTGACTGGAACCTAGAGGAGGGTCAGAGGAGGCGATGTGAGAATAGAAAAGAAAATTCGCCATGGTTTGGGTGGGATTGGGGCAGGTCAGGGGAGTCTTTGAGTAGGACTTGAATGCTTTGGTTGGTTTGTGTTTTGGAAAAATGTATAGGCAAACATCTTTTTTTTCCCCCCAAAAGGAAATTGGGACTATAAATATATTCTTTTAAAAAGATAAAACAGTTGCTAGCTAGTGTGAGATATTGGCAGGAGAGAACCAGAGAGGAAGAAAAATCAGAGCTAGGTGGTGGGAAGAATAAGAACAAACGGGAGAGTCAAAGAAGGCCAGAGGAGAGAAGAGACAGGAAGCAAGAATATTATAGACAGACAGGCAAGTGCAAAATAGGCAAGGAGTGAAGGCAGAAGGAGGGCTAGAGGGATGTTTGGTGAGATTGAAGGTTAAGTAAGCAACTGTCTTAGAGCAGCTTCAACCTTCCAGGAGGCCTCCCTGAGATCCAGCCCTAATCATAGTGCAGCCTGGGCCAGGGGAGGGCCACAAGAACCCCACAATGGCCACGGAGTGGGGTCAGGCCCAACCACCCTATCCCACACTGCCATGACTGACCTGCCTAGCTCCTCTCTTATCTCTTCTCTCCTCTGGCCTCCTTTGACTCTCCTGTTTGTTCTTATTCTTCCCACCACCTAGCTCTGATTTTTCTTCCTCTCTGGTTCTCTCCTGCCAATAACTCACACTGGCTAGGAACTGTATATCTTTTTAAAAGAATATATTTATATTTCCAAGTTCCTTTTGTGGAAAAAAAAAAAAAAAAAAAGATGACTGCCTGTACATTTTTCCAAAACACAAACCAACCAACCAGACAGAAACATTTTTCTTGAATGTGGCTCTGCTCTGATTTTCAGTGGACCCTGAACGGGAAGAGCAGAAGAGAAAAAAAAGTCTCCTTGCTCCCCAGTTGGCTGTGTCCTGTGATTTGTCCTCTGACTTTAATAACAAGCAGCCAATATGTATTTATGCACAGTGATGGGTTACAAATGGCCTCTTTGCCAGTATTAAAAAGTGATGCTTATTTGAATATATTTCGTAATTTCAACTTCACTTAAAATATATGTCCTCCTAACATATGGGTCAGTATTAGTATTTTAATATATGAAGTTGAATGTGCTGTCATAATATTTTCATGGCTGAATCCTACATGAAGCTGCCTATTTTCAAAAGATGTGCTAACATATATGTGAAGGGAGAAGTATGGCTATCTGGTCAAAAGAGCCTCGGACAGATTGGCAGATAAATTCTCTCTATCTCTTACTAGTTTTGCCACTTTGGGCAGTTTCTTTGACTGCTACAAGATCATTTTTTTCTTAATTTATGAAATTAGGATAATTCCTTCCTTAATCTGTACCTTGAATATTTCCTTGAGATCCACTGACCAGCCTGCCTGCTGCCTTCTTTCCTTCTTTCCAAAACTATCTTTTGAGTGCCAGACAGGAATGGACTGGACAGCAAGTTTGCTGTGAAGTTTAAATGAGATATATGAGGCACCAGGTCCAGTGCCTGGTACATATTAAGCATTCAATAACAGGTAATTATTTTATTATTATTGCTCATGCTGGTTTATGAAACAATTTTCCAAGCAGATATTTCTATAGCTTCTGAAATATAGGGAATGCTTAACTTACTTGATACAGTATATGTATGTCATGTTGGCTTGATACTTTTTTTCATTTCTTGATGATTAGCTATAGATTCTTAGAAGCTAAAAATAATATTGTTATAAACCAGTTATTTTTCACCTGTAGAAAGCACTACATTAGGAATTTAAAAAAAATAAATTCTTGGTGGTGAAACGACGGATGTAAAAATTCTTGTTAAACTACAGAAGGGTAGAACTGATAAATTTTTAAATCATTGCTTTTTAATGTAACAGCTCACTCTTTAAAATTTTAATGTGTATTGCAAAGACAATATAAAAAATGGCATACATCAGTCTAAAATGATAAAAATGTCATTATGACCTTCATGGATTTTTGTCTAGCCTAAGTAATCCCAGTAAACCCTACAGATTGAAGAATGCATCTTCAATCATTTCACTGCTTTTGCTCTTGATTGTGGGTTTTTTTTTATTTTTACATTTCTTACAAATACATCTTTCTTTCTTAAAAGAATGACATAAAAATGGGAAGACTTTAAATGAAAGCCAGCAACTTGTCAAGGGGATTGGCTCAGATCCTGATACTATGGATTTTACTTGTTTTAATTATATTGGATATGTCTGGTGTACTCTCTGCTGTTTTAAAGGAGTCAGCATCTCTATTTTGAAGGATTTATAGTTTTGCTTTAAGAAACCCTTTGTGATAATTTGTGTCATGCAAATTCTGTCTGAAAAAACAGACTCTCAAGGTGCTAAAATTAAACTAGACCTATTTCTGACCAATGTATCTGAGATTAATGTGGGAACAGAGAAAGAAAGAGCCATGAAATGAGAACAAAAAGGAAGAAGCAGCCCAAGGGTCTGACAACATCAGTTTCTGTCTGTGTGCCTGGGATAAGTCCAATCTCCAATTTTCGTGTACATCTAGGGGTATACTACTACCACTGGCCTAGCAATGGAAATGGGGTTTAGTTAACATCATATTAAAAAAAATAAGTTTCCCTAAAAATGTACAGACTGCCTTCAACTTGTCATTGGAGCTAATTCAAAAGTCTGTAAGCCCAACAGAAAGGAGACATCATTTATTTCCTAGAAAGGTTTCTATTAAGGATACTGAGTTACTCAGACTCTAAATAGTAAATTAGACAGAGATATGAAGAGAATGAGAAAAGGGAGATATTAGAGGAGGGTGATATGGCTAAGCAGGACACTGAATGTTGAATGCTGATGAGGTAGTGAGAGGACACCCAAAAACCAAATCTCACCCACTTCACAATTTTGCCAGAGGCCAATTCTGTAGTTAGGGAAAAAGGAAAAACACACACACACAAAAAAAACAACTATTCCCCTTCCTTTTTTTAGTGCCCCCAAACTATCCAAATGATCTACCTTTCCAATCCAGCGCTAGTCATCATCTGTTAAGACAGATGATCTATTTTTCCCTTAATTCACACTCAGTTAGGATGGCCATCAATATTATGTCTTCCAAAAGAGGAGTCTAGTTATCCAAAAAATGGAAGAGAGAATTTCAAGTGGCTATGGTGAAAAAGTTTCTAATTTTGAGTAGGGGGCTACTCTGAGTAGAGCAAGCCAGAATTACTAGAGGGTTGCCTTCTGCTCTTTCTGAAACGTATCTCGCTGATATTCATTTGCTACTCCAAACCCATAAATTTTTCTAGATCTTGAAATTTATTTTCCTAAATTTGTCTTTGATGTGCAGGTTTGGTGTAGTAGAAGTTGGATGGTTTCTAACATCAGAGCAAGTGCTACCTGCCACTGGTACATTCCTTCTTTTGTAAATTCTTGACAGACTTCTCAGCATAAAAAGTTATTTATTTATTTATTGGTGTTTTTTTGAGACAGGGTCTCACCCTGTTGCCTGGGCTGGAGTGCAAGTGTCATCATGATAGCTCACTAGCTCACTTCAACCTCAAACTGCTGGGCTCAAGTGATCCTTCTGCCTCAGCCTCCCAAAAAACTGGGACTACAAACATGTGCCACCATGTTCGGCAATTTTTTCTATTTTTTGGAGAGAGGGGGTATCGTTCTTGCTCAGGCTGATCTTAAACTCTTGGTCTCAAGCAATCCTCCCACCTCGGCTTTCCAAAGTGTTAGGATTATAGGTGTGAGCCACTATGCTTGGCCTAAAAAGTTAATTTATAAAAAATTGTTACTGTTCTTATTACTACAAAAAGTATTGGGATCCCAGGTGAGGCAGAAATATTTACAGGAGGAAAAAAAACACACTTCGGTTGCTAACAGTCTATAGTGAAGATAATAGGAAGTCACTTTGAGTAGATGTTCAATTTAGGAAGATCACCCAAGTAAACTTTCATTTGCACAAATACTAGCTATTGTTTTGGGGAATAGCCAGAACTCTGAAATATATTAATAGCAAATATTTCAGAGTGATCAAGTAAGGATTTGGGCTAAATCTCTGCAGATATAGTCGTCCCCTGATAACCACGGGCGATTTGTTCCAGGACCTCCTGTAGATACCAAATCCAAGGATGCTCAAGTGCCTTATATAAATGGTATAGTATTTGCATATAACCTACACACATCCTCCCATATACTTTAAATTATAATAATTTAGATAATACATTACTTATAATACCTAATACAATATAAATGCTATATAAATAGTTATTATTCCCTAGTACAGTGTAACAAGCAAATATAAGTCTATACGTATTCAGTACAGATGCAACCATCCTTTCTTCCCCCTAATATTTTCAATCTGTGGTTTGAACCTATAGATGTAGAACACACAGATATGAATGGCCAACTGTATATAGTTTTTATTGGGAGGCAGGAATAGGGATTTGAGTGAAAGAAGATGCAACTATCTATATGATGAGGAGAAGCTCTCATGGCATGTGACAGGTTGGGGGTTGGGTGAGAGACAGTGAACTAGAACCTCCTTGAGTCAGGATCTTGGCAGTGGACTGGAAAGCAAAGATGTCTAATACCTAAATTTAAGTTTACCTTTCTGTATTATCATCTCCTGTTCCCTCAAATCTTGACTCACTTTGCACATCAATACAAATTAGAGTCAGCCTGGTCTTAGCTAGCTTTGGGGTAGAAAAGCAGGAGATGTGAACATACTTGAGGGCAAAGTGGGGTACAGAGAGCTAGAGCAGCCCACGATGTTTAAGCGGCTTCCATGGTCTCCCCAGCTAGGGATAAGTGCCACCCCAGGGCCCTCTAAATACTCAAGAGGAGGTCAAATTTCTAGAAGTCATATGGTAAATGATTCCAATGATTCTGTAGGGAAAGGAAACTTAAAAGTGACCCTAGAAGGCCGGAAAATTGAATATTTCTTGAGTTAAAAATAATAATTTATATTTTTTTCTAGCATTTCCATGATCCAGTTATTGTGCCATATAGGCCTTGTCTCATTTAATCCTCACAATACAATAACTCAATGAAATGGTTATAATCATTATCATTTTGAAGATGAAGGAACAAAGGTTTTCAGGGATTCCATATTTTTCCCATGGTCATATAAAGCTGAGGCAACACCTTTGTCATTCATAACCAGATCTGCCTAAACTCTTAGGAGAGAAAATGAAACACAGTATGCCTTTCTCAAGACAGTACCATAAGTCAATCTTCAATTCATGTCATTCATAACTTTCATTCCAAATTGTAAGGGTCACAGCTTAAAATTTCCTGAGATGACGGGGGTCTGTACTCATAAAGCATGACCAGGGCCCAGAACACAATCCTCAGTTGCTCAGGTTCCCCCTCAGGCGCCACTGAATAGCTACTTGCCATTAAATGTTGCTATTCCCATGATAAAGAGCCGATCGTGGTATCTCTGGTATAAAGGATGTCCATCAGCAGCAAATGCTAATTCCACAGTTCCCATGCAAGTGAGCTGTCTAATGTATACGCTTATGCAACTAGAGTTCATGCCTTTATTTCAAGGATCTCTTCAAGCAATCTTTCTTCACTAGGAATACTCTGAACAACATATATATCTAAGGCACATGTTTTCTAAATCCACCTCTATTTTCTCATTTATCATTAGAGAATGCTATGCAGGTAGTTTTTTAAATGTTACAAAGATACTGAGAGGTTACTTACTAAGCTGTCCCAAGTCACATGATGGTAGATATTAAAGTCTTTTCATTTAAGAAGTAAATAATAGTTTTAAAGGCTATTATAATAAGAAATTAACAAAACCTTTGGTGGGAGTGAAAGGGAAGAGGAAACAGAAGGCAGCGAGAAAAAGACAGAGAGAGAATATATGGAAGAATTCTAAAATGGGTTATTTCACTTTTCTGCTTTGTTCTTACCAAGAGTACTTTCAGAATTTTTGCTTTTTAAAATCTGGATAATGACCTTTGTGTTACTTTCATAATGTTTTATGTTTATTAGTTTTATTTTTCCCCACTTAACTAGTTTTAAAGTTTGAAATCTTGCTTTGATTTCCTTTTTGCTATACCCAGAGTGGCTAGATGAGATGTAAAAAATACTACTTGAGAAAAAAGCTCATTTAAAAAGCCAATGATAAGAATTATAATTACTTTTCACCAAAGATATAATTATACATAGATAACTTCCAATTACAGAAACAGTGGAGAGGGGAGAAAGAAAAAAAAACATAACTCAATGCACCCAACAATTATTTCCTCAATGACTAAAGATTCTCAGGTACTTTGAGACTGTGTGAATCAGAACTTTCTTGGATTCACATCTAACTCTATGTAAATTTTTATATGTATCATCTGAAATGAAAGTATAATAGAGAATCACAAATGTTAGTTTCAAAATTCTTATTCGATCTGCCACTTCATTCTAGTGGGTAGCTTCAGACTTTAGCCAAAGTAGCTCTCCCGGACATAGGAGTTTTTGTTTGTCCCTGATCACCATATCCTTAGCTACAAAGATGAACATATAATAAACTTTAATGGACTAATGTTAGAAAATTAAATGTTTAATATTGCGATGATTATAAAAGACACTAATCAATTATAATTACTTATTGGTATAGATTGCATATTCTACACATTTATGAAATGCAACACTAGATAGGTCATATTCCCTGACCTTCAAAATTACGCTTGCAAGGAGTAGAGATAAATGTGTTTGTAAACCTGTTTTTTTTTGAAAAACCAATTACCTATAGAACTTATTTAATTTTTGTGTGATTTTTATTGAGTAAACTAAGATTTACACAATGAGCAATGTGCACTTGATGGGTGATTTCAAATTAAATGACCAAAACATATTTTTATCATTTTGTTACATAAAGTACACTCCAGTTATTGGCAGATGTTTAATTTCCAAATCAATACCCTGCTTTCTCAGGCTTTTAAGTAAGATGACTGGCTATTAAGCTTGTGGAATTCATACCTTGAACAAATGGAATCCTGACCCAGAAGGTTCATTTATGGGTTTGTTTTCCTCTTTTTTTTCCCCAAGTCAAATGATTTTTTAAATTGAAAATATTGTTTAGCTTAACAACCTGAATCTGATTATATAGGTCAAGTATTGACCCCAGCCTACTGTAGGTGAGAAAGGATTTCAGTCACAGGAGCCAAAGTAGATTGATGGCTACTATCATCAGGTCAAACAATATTAATCCACCATCAAATTAAAGGAGCACCAAAAATGATGACTGTTATTTTAAAAAAAATCAATCACAGTCCAAATGATGGCATCCATCTTGAGATACATTTCTTCCACTCTTCAAACTGTGATGTATTTTTAAGTCTTAGCACTGAAGTCACAGAGAATTGCTAACAGACTAAGGGACTCTCAGAGATGTTCTCCGAATGTATCAAAGGATACATTAATAAAAACAAGGAAGAAAATGGATTCATGAAGTTGTGGCATTTGAAATTGTTATATCTGTATCAAATAATTGTCCTTTCCTAGTCAGTTGGGGGTGTCTATAGTGTTTGATTCCTCCTAAACAATTTTATGACCACATTCAGTCACTAGCATCACCTCCTATGGCGATAAATTTCTAATTAGGGCATCCCTGAGAATAGTGAATTCATGAAAACAAACCTGTGTGAAGTATTTCAGGAATTGCTTTTTAAAACTTTTGATTATGAAAAATGTCAAAAATATTTATAGATAAAATAATTAGAAAAACCCCTATGTACACATCACCCAATTTTACCAACTATCCATTTTCTGCTCTTCTGCTTCATATATCCCTCCATCTGCCACTCCCTCCCCCACTGCCAACCCCCGCAACACACACACACCCACACAAACACACACACACGTTTGTTTCTTGATGAAGTACATGAAAGCAAATCTCAAACGTCTTAAAATTTCACCTCTAGATACTACTGTCCATATCTAAAAGATTTAAATTAAACCAAAATACTTTTACATCCAAAAAATTTAACAAAATACATAACTATCATCTAGTACCAAAGAGTTTTGAGAATTGTCCCCCAAATATCTCAACATATCTTTTTCCAGATGGTTTATCTAAATGGATTTTGTTAGTTTCTCATGAAATAACACTATTGTCTTTATGCTACAACATTATATAAGATCTGAAAAGAACTTCAGTGTATTTTCTAAATATATAAACATTATTTTCCTAAGTAACTTTATCTCATAAATTACCGATGAGTGGAAACTAACAAAAAAATTAAACTTTATGTATGATAAAATAAGCAGCGATCCTCAAGTTCAAGTCAATATTTTAAAAATCAATAAATATCATCATAAGGCCCAGAGTTACAACATAACGAGATACCTCTTTAGACCTGAATACATGAAACACGCTAAGGGTTAAAGATGATGAACTGAAATTGAGCTGAGGATTTTACATTTCCTAGCTATTTGGGGCAAGTTTGAACCTATTTTGCTTCACAGTCTTACACAAAAAATAACACTAAGTCCTTCTGCATACAAATTTGTGAGGATCAATTGAAAATATGCTAGAAATCATCCATTACACAATGTTGACTCAAAGTGTTCTGTTTAAATTTGGTCTTTGCCTATAGTTTCTCGACTTCAAAATTATTTGATTCCCCACCCCAACGGGCTTTAAGTCCTTTGATTCTATCAACCATTCACTGTCCTTCATCCACTAGATAACCTCACTTTCCATCTTCCCACCTAAGAGGTCAAGGTCAAGCATCATCTCTCCCTTGCATATACCTTTCTCCAACTTTGATATTCTTGATTGAAAATCCATATCCTGATTAAATTCAGCACTCTACCTGCTCTACATCCACACCCATGAAGTTGAAAGTGCCTAAAGAAAAGCTCACAATGCTACCACTTAATTCACTTAAATTCATACACAGGATTCTCAAAGTCAGGCAAACATAGGATACCTTCTCAGTCCATTCATTCTTGTACTCTATTTTCTTTCCTGTTGTCAGTAATAAAATGCTATGTTAACGCCAGTTTCTCCACTCATGAACAGATGCCATCTGTTAGTCCTATTCAAGAACATCACTTCAGCAATTCTTCTATCTCCTTTGTTAACTTTTCTTGTATTCATTTGATTACTCACATCAACATACAAACATGCTATTATTTGTAACATAACATGAGGAAAATTTTCTCTCGATTCTTTGTCTTCTAGCTACCATCCTGTAGTAGGCAGAAAAACCCATGCCCCTCCACATAGCCACATCTTAAAACCCTATAACTTTTAAATATTAATATATTAGGTTGCATGGCAAAAGGGAATTAAACTTGCAGATGGAATTAAGGTTGCTAATCAGTTGACCTTAAAATAAGGAGATTATCCTGGATTGTCTGGATGGGTACAATGTAGTTACACGTGTCCTTAAGGGAGGAAGAGGGAGCTAGAAGGGAACAAAAGAGACAGCAACATGAGAAGAACCTAACCTAACAATACTGACTTTGAAGATGGAGGAATGGAGCCACAGCCAAGGAATACAGGTGACCTCCAAAAGCTAGAAAAGACAAGGAAATTGATTCTCTCCTAGAGCCTGCAGAAGGAATCCGACCTTGCTGATACCTTAAGTGTAGTCCACTGAGACTTTTGGGACTTCTAACACCCAAAATAGTAATATATCAAGTTTATACTGTTTTAAGTCACTAAATTTGTGGAAATCTGTTAAAGTGGCAATCAGAAACTAATACAGACCCCATTTCTTTGATCCTGTTTTCAAAGAACATTGCTTTTCATGGCCTTGCAAATATTTTTTCAGTCAAACTTTTACATTTGTCACATTGATCTTATCTGAACAATCAGAGCATTTGACACAGGTGATCACTCCCTTCTGAATACAATTTATTCACTTGGCTTCTGAAACACAAATATCTCTTGGTTTTCCTTCTCCCTCATGTATTGCTTCCTTTGGTTTATTGATTCTCTTCTCACCAACCTCTTTATGTTGGAGAACTCCAGGACGTGGTCTTTGGAATTCTCCATCTACATTCACTTTCTTGGTGATCTCATCCATCTTCTTGGTTTTTCAACATCATCAATATGGCCACAACTCCTAGCCTCTAGTACAGACTTCTCTCCCAAATTTCAGCATTGTATATCCACAGAAACTAATCTATTGAGAACAAAGTTGAATTCCTGAATTTATGTTAAAACCTCTTCTACTCATAGCCATTCTTGTCTCAGAAAGACAATGTCATCTTTTCAGCTGCTCATGTCATCCTTCCCTTGTCTCCCTGTGCCACAACAAACATCCAACCCATCAGAAGACTTCATTGCTTATAACTTTAAAATATGTGCAGAATTTGTCAACTTATTACTTCTATCATTAGGCCTACTTTGTTCTCCAAAACCAAATTCTTCGTAGCCTCCTTTTCTTCCTGCCATTTCTCCCTTCCTCCACCTACAAATCATCTATAGCTTTCAAAATTTAAGTCATTTCACTTTGGTCTAATCTGGCAGTAGACATCCCATTTCTCTTAAAATGTAAGTCATACATTGTTCAGGAGTCTATATGATTTGGCCCTATGACATTTATACCCTCATTTATTGGGATCCCACTTGCTCATGCTGCTTGGGCCACACTGGCATCTTTTGTTTTTGCATGAACATGCCCAGCATTCTCCCTTTAGGGCTTTTGCTCTAGCCAATACTTTCTCAGGAATGCTCTTTTTCCAGATCATTTCCTTGGCTAACTGCTTCACTGTTCCTTCACTCAGCTCTCACTCACTCAATGAGGCCTACCTTCACTTGTTTTATATTTTATACTCTAACTTGCCCTCCAACTTCTCTTGCTCTTCTGGAACTCTCCTTCTGTGCTCCATTTTTTTTTTTCTTTTTTTCCATAGTACTTATCAACTTCTAAAATAGTATATTATTTACCTGTTTATGATATTCATATTTTAGTTTATCATTATCTCTTCATCCCCATAATATATATATACACACACAAGAAGAACAGACATTTGTACTTATTTTCTAATGCATTACATTCCCAGTACCAAGTACAGAACCTGGCACCATAGTAAGACTTTAATAAATATATTTGATTAAATTTTTAAATATTTGCCTACTGGCTAATTTCATTAGTATTTTATTGAGTAATTGGATTTTCTAAATGAGAATATTTATTGAAGTAAACATATAGCATAGTAATACTTGACAATACCCATATTTGTTTCAATGGTCAATATTGCCCTTTTAACTGCTGGCAGAAATTCTCAGTTTCTAGAGAACAGTTGAAAAAAAGAAAAACGGTATAGATTGCTAAGTCAATAGCTAATTATCTTAGGTATTAAAAGAGGACATAAATTAAAATGAAAGAACTGTCATGTTTTTTAAAATAAGAGGTTTCTCTAGTTGTTTTATTATAGGAGTTACTAAGTAGTTTAAGAAAAATAAACAAACTTAACATCTTACAGCTCTATAGACACAGTAAGAAATCAGCAGGGAATGCTTGAGCTGATAAATTAATGCACTCTTGGGTGTGACTTTTGACAGTTAATTATCTTTAATTAATTTAGGCATTGTTTTCCCTTCAAGATAAAAATGGATACCTATTCATTCTTAGACCATTTTATAACACAATGAACTTAAGTGGAAACTCTTCTGTATGGCAAACTTTGTTACAATTATATCCACATTAAATTAATAACATCTCACACAAGGAGACTTGAAAATAGGTAAAGCCCAAAGCCATGAAAAATTATGGCCTCATCACTCCCCCAACCTTATAGCTGGTTCAAAATAAGAACCTTATTAAATTTGAATTAAATATGAGGAAGTCAAAATATTTTCCCCATGTTGACTATGTTGTTAAATTACTTTTTTGTAAAAATGGTAATTTAACATATTATATAATTCTAGTGCTGAATGGAAGAAATCATTGCAAAACCTTGTAACCGGACCCCCAGATTTCAGTCTTGTTTGTTTGTTCTTATACACCCAGCCTACTCCTCAGACAAGGACGGTTTTTCACACATTCCTCAATAGGTTATTGGCTTTCTTGGGAGAAATACGCAAGACTGACTTATTACAATTTCTTTTGAGTGTATCCAGCCTCTCCCCCAACCTAACTTGGGTTTAAATAAGACTAGCTCATGCCAACATGCTCAATGCATTCGCTTGTCAAATACTTTTGCTCTGCACACCAATCCCTTTACTTTGGGGCGCACACTGCTTTATACAAGAAAACTGATGTCCCCCCCAACCTATGTTACCAGACATGCTACTAAGCTTGAGTAAATTTACATTCATCAGTTAGTCTCACTCCTTATTTATGACCAACACCTTCCTTCTGAAGCTGGGAAAACACCTTTATTTTGAAGGCTTCACAGACACTTTATTTATAACACCTGGAGATACTAGTCAATCCTCAATTAGCCAAATACTGAAAGCAGTGTGCATCAGGTATATTTTATAACTTTACAAGCCATGTTGTGATGAAAAATATATTTTGTCCAGTTGAAGGGAGAAAAAGTGAAGGCTAATAAGGATAAAAAAATTTTAAAGGACAAAAGAATTGTTTTTGGTCATTTCACTGTTGTGTTGATAAGTAATAGAGGGAAGAACCTCCACAGCTGCAATTCTTCCCCTGTCCCGCGGTGGTTGGAACAGAAACTAGTGGAACACTCAGTTTCATTTCAACCTGATGTTCCAGCGGATTTCAGAAAAAAGCTATAATACACATTCTTATTTAAAGAATGTTTAAAGGCATGAAGTATAATCTCTGAATTAACTTCAAAGAAACTGGAATTCTGATGCAGATAAGAGGCGCTTAGCTTCAGCAGCCCAGTGGCCCTTTGAAGACCTTTAATTGTATTTCATGTGCTGTATCTACCTCTTTGCTATTTGAGGAAAGAGAAAAGGGGGCAAAGATGAATGTTTTTTACCTGCATTAGATTTAAGAACTAAGAGGACTGCTAAGGTATTCATGAGGATAATAAACTATTGTTTGTGGTTGGCAAAACTTAAATAAAAAAGACTCAGTGAGAGAAAAGAGTTACTACAGATGTGTATCATCAAACATTTCACTATTTTACTTCCATTACTCTGATACCAGCCTATCTCTTCTTTCCCCTCTCTTTAAATAAGAATCTCAAATCCCTATCCACTATTTAAATAATTGCTTTGTTGGTTTTATCTTATTAGTGAACAAATACACCTTTCCAATTCCTGTGATACTTAGACTAAAAGATTTATTTTTTCTTTCTTTTCTTTTTAAACTATTTTTATATATTTTCAGATCCTGTAACTAAAATTATAAAGGCCTATGCAAACAAGAAGGGGAAAAAAAGATATTTTATAGTTCATAGGCCACACACAATCCATTGATTAAGCTACACTGTGTGATAAAATTATTTATGTCAAAATATTACCTTCAATGCAGCTGGGACTTAAGTATTTTCCTCACCTCCAAAATAACTGAATCAAATGGGAAAAGACTGCATGTGTATTTGTCTTTTAATTAAAAACATAATCAGAAACACAACTGCAGACTATCACCTATGAATTAAAATGCTAATTTCTTTCAAAAGAAGAATTTATTTGATGTCCTCTTTGAAATATAAGAAATATGCAACAAAGAAAAGAGGAGAAAAATGCCCAGAAAGTCAAACACACATTTGCAAAGCTAATTGAGCAAATTCACCGCCATTTGACATTTTGCTAAAAGAAAAGCAGTCTTGCAGCTGGAAAAAAAGAACAATGCAAACAAAGAAAAATACACAGTCTAAACTGATCCACTGAACTCCAAAGCACTAAGATAGCCTGGTTTGGAGTGTGAAATTGTACTGTGAGCAACAGATAAAATTTCTGTCCTAACACTTTCCAAGATCAGAAGAAATTGTAAGTCATCTACCCCTCTGCCTTTGTTTTCCTTTTTAAGAAAGTAACCTGTTTGAATAACAATAGTCTTCAATCTCCAAACCCTCATCAAGGTTAACAAATGAAACAAATAAATGAGAATTAAGAAGATTTTCCATCAGAACATTGTAAAGGAGAGTTAAAGTGGGCAATAATGGAAGACTCCAAGAGCAGGCATGGAAATAATTAACTTTCCAGCCCATAATCATGTAGCACATTAATTTGCTAGACTTTGCTTTTTTCCAAATCTAAAACTTTTGCCAAAATGTCACTTTTTAAAGGAAAAGGAAAAATAAAACCCATATTTTGTGTTTCCTAATAACAACTTAGCCCCTGCTTAATCCTCCACACTCATCTATCCACTGAACCCATTACAGAAATGAAAATGCTGTGATTAACATCTGAGTTCATATTGGCATAGAGCACATATTGCTTTAGGAATGCCAGATCCACATGGAAAATCACTTCTTACAATCTCTGCATGGGATGCCAAACAGCTGCCAAGTTAGAAGGCCAATCACACTTCCCCCTTGCAAACATCCCCAAGGACCTCATCAAATTCCAACAAAATATTGAATCCATAACTGATAGGAACCTGACTTCAGGTGATATTGTTAACCTCCTAAGGTACTTGTAAGGCCTTTTCAATTTAACCTGCATGTTCTGTAGCTCCTTTCCTGTACCACTGGAAAAATAATGGCTCTTTCCTTTAAAAAATGTGGCCTTGGGCATGGGCAGATGCCTGGCGTGCTTATAAAATTACCTGTCTGCTTTGATATTGGTTTCTTCTTTAATTGCAATGGTGTTGTGGGTAGAAAGGCCACAGCAGGATTTTTCCCTTTCACTGGCCTGATGAGTACTTTGGGGTCTGTCTTAATAAAGTCCTGTAGGAATATTTTCACCACTGTTCAGAGGAAATGGGGATATCTTGTTAAATTAGTTTCACTCCACAGTGAGGGTTTGTGGAGAGGAGGCAGAGCTAGAGATGTTTGCTTGGGAAGAATTGTTTCTGGATTCAGCTTCTTCTTATATTCAGCCCAGGTGGCCTGTGTGCTTTCCCTCTTCATCAGTTCTTTCTGGGGAGGTTTTCCCACAGCCTCCTGGCAGGGGCAAAGCAATGAATGCACTGTCTTGTGTGGAGCTTGCTTCCTGCATCTGAGTACAGCCTCTCTTCTCCTGAACATGTTCATGTCAGAGTACATTAAATTCAAAGAGGTAGATTGACTTAGCTAGAGACACAGTAGGGAGGCTGCACACAGAAAACAATATCAAACGAGAGCAAGGGGACCCTTAAAAGAAGTAAATTAGCTCAACAACCAGCTGTGTGGTTAGGAGTTGTATTCACAGAGCCGTCACAATTCTGCCACCGAGTCTTGATTAGTATTAAAATAACAATTATACATATGTAAGATTCTGAAACAAGGGATCTCTTCCATTTCTGAAATCTCCTCGGTTTTCTTTTCTAACACCTACTCTGCTTCTCTCTGCCTAGACTGTATTGGTTAGAACCAGACTAAGGAGTTCTGTAGGGAATCTGTTCTTTGTTGAATTGCAGGCTTCTTATGCAGCAAATCCCAGTAGCCAGAAAACAGTGATTTCATGATTTATTAGCATTCAAATAAACTCTGTATAGATTCTCTCATTCCCAGTTTCATCCTTAATATTCTGTACCAATTCCAATCTTGTATGTGTCTAGGATTTGGACTGAATACAAATCCATATGTGAAATTCCAAAACCCTATAGGCTCACTATAAAGGTACTTTTTATTTTTATGTGGTCAGCTCTGCATTTCACCCAGCAAAAGTGATAAATTATTAAGCAAATACAGCATTGAGGGAACTGGAGGGAGCTCAAGAACACATGAAAGAGAAAAAAAAAAATTCTTACATATTATGAAATGAAAACATTCACTAAAATCATTTCAATTCAAGAAAAATATTTATCAAGCACAAACTGTATGCCAAACTATGTGCTGAGAACTTGATTATGTGCCTAAATTATAAATTAAATGTTCATTAACTATTTCCATTCAAATGAGAACTCTGAACCTAAGAAATTAATCGATGTTTCTAAGGTCAATCAGCTAACAGAGCACTAGAGTCAAGTTGCAACCAAATCTTATTCCCCATCCAATTTCCATTCTACTTCACCATACTACTTACATCTCAGTACCTAATTTCAAAGTCCTGGTTTTAGAAAGTCCAAGTATACAACACAGGTTTTGATCTTGGCAGAATGTCTCAGCTGTATTATCAGATTCTCTGGGGGAATTACAAATCTCCCCAAGTGCAGAACCAATTACCTTTTTTTCTCCTCATTTTCAACCCACATAGTCTTTGGAGAAAACATTTGCACTAAATTACTTGGATCATTTATATGGAATTACAACTTTTCTGCCAGTCAATACAGTCTACTTTCCTAATCATCATTCATTCAGATGATGGATAATTCTTTTATTCCTTCTAACAAAACATTTTACTCAAGTATTTCCTTCTGATATTTATACATATTATCTCTTTAGCTTTATTTCTTTTTTGTCCTCAAATTTAAACAGAAGATTCAATAAAAAATATTTTAGAAGGACCCATTAGGTAAGTTACCTTTCTGTGGTACTTTAGACTCTAATCTAGACTTTTATTTATTCTCCCATGAAGAGGGTAGTTTATATAGTTGCCTTTTCTAAAATGAGTATTTATTTGCTGAAGACTGTCACTACTCTATAGACTCCATTTCAGAATTATTGGTCTGAGAAACAGATAAAATAGATACACAGATAATTAGATAACAGATCTATACAAATCTGTGATGTTTAGTGTGTAATCTGCTACTAATCTGTAATTTAAAAATATTTGTCCTTTATAAATATTTGACATGTTCATGTTTATTCCAAATGCAATTTTTTCACACAAATATGTCTCTACAATTTATCTTCTCTTCCAAAATAACCAAGTTATCTGAAATTTTTTGTCCTTTAAGAAACACTAAGAATTTTTTATTATCCTTATCTAATCCTTTCTATAGTGTAGATGTGTGTCTAGTAATTCCCACTCTTAGAAATATATTCTAAGAAAATTCTCATTGGATATAGAATAGGATTTTGCTAGAAGAATATCTATTACAACACTGTTTATTCTGTGTATTCTGAAAACTATTGAAGAGTAAATATGCATGAACAGAGGATCAAATAAATATATTATGGTACCTTTTATGTAATAGAATAGTATGCACATATTTAAAATTATGTAATAGAAGACTGAACATATGTTAATGATTTATTTTTGAATGACAGTAAAACAAGGTTACAAAACAACGTGAAAATCATGATGTCATTTTTGTAAAAGAACACATAGATGGACAAAAGCCTGAAAGGATAGGTACTAAGATGGTTTACTGTATTTAAAATTTTATCTGACACTATTTTGGTCAGTCTTGAAATCCTACAAATGTGTCTGGTCTCAGGAAGAAAAGATTGCAAGCTACATGAACTTTGGGTTTTAAGAGTTTATTCTTCAATAAGCCCTCCTCCTTTTCTTCTTCCTCTTTTTCTCCGTATCTTAACACTCCACAAATTTATGGTCTTTTCTTTAGCTGAGGTCATTAATTATGCCAAAATACCAAATACTACTGGCATCAATAAAGTTATCTTTTGTCTGTTTTTTATACTATTAAAGAAACTGAGTTCACCAGAAAATTTCCAAAGAAAGGATCAAGACAGAGAGAGGCATACAGTACACTGAGTCCAAGCCAACAGGATCTCTTTATCTCCCTGAACCTCAGTTTCTCCACCAGGAATGAGAGGATTAAACTAAATCATCTGAGAAAGCCTTTCTTGCACAGCCATTTCAAGACTATGGTGGGAGTAACACATATCAAAAGGAGAAAAAGATGTGAGGTGGGGGAAAAGGCAGCCCAGAACAATCTCTTACTTAGAGCCCAATTTTATTGCAATGGCTTCCAAACGTTTCTGTTCATCCAAATCATCTGGGGCACCTGCTAAAATTAGGCCAATTGCCCCTTCTGATTTCAGATATTTGACCTTGCATTTAAGAACCTGTATTTTGAGCACCCTAAGCAATTTCGATACAACAGTACTGTGAACTAGTGTTTGGGAACCACTGGTCAGGGCCAGGCCAGATGTTCTAAACATATTTCCATCAAAGAGTTAGATAGACAAATAGAACAACTAAGAAAGTATTAGTATTTGATTGCCTTATTGTTTCTGCATTAATGTTTCTTACCTTCTCTATGAAAGAAAAGCAGAAAATGCAGCCAAGCTAGTGATGTTATTTTGATAAGCAGCACAGAACACTTTGCTACCATGTTTTGAAAATATTCATATTCATAGACATTTTTCAATAAATATTTTCTACTAAGGGTCATAGGGTTAAAAGGCTCTTTGTTAATTTGATAAGACATTGAGTTACTTAGTATTATATCTGTTGAAAATCTCAGCTTTTAATGTGACCATTACACATAGAAAAAAATCAATGATTTCATCAGCATAACAGGGCTATTGCTCCTGTGTTCAATATATTATATGGAGCTACAAGGGTGCCATTGGAGATGACTTTGAACATTTCAAACAGATTCAATTTTAGTTTCTAATTCAAAATTCAGTAGATGCTCTTGATGGACTATAGTATGTGATGGAAATTATACATCAAAATAGCATAAAGAAAAAATAATCAGAAATATAGCAATAATAGGGAAATCTTATTTGGGAATAAAAAGCTGGGGTATTAAAAAGGCAAACACCTTCAGATCTAGCCTCCTATTTCTATTTAGGGACACTGCCATTAAAGTAAAATTTCCCATTCATTGATTGATTTCTGCCACACACACACACACACACACACACCCCAAACTTGAAATGATTATTTTTGACTGCAAAATTTTTCTGCTTGGGAGTAAACATTGGTCATGTAAGTGTCAGCCCATCCTGAGTTCTCTTTTTGGAGATGCCTGATGCAATGAACACACATTCTCATTTGCTCTCTCACTTATGAGGAATCTTGGCAGGACAGGCTTTGTCATGCTGGGGAGGGGTACTGAGGTTGTCCCCTGAAACCTGTGAAGGGCTGTGTGGGTATGTCTAATTTAGGGGAGAGTTATCGAGTTCATATGACCTCACACATCAGCCACATCTTCCAGTTTTAGTCTACCAGTCTTATCAATACTAAGAATGTCATGCTGATTTTCATTTCTCTGAATTTTACGCCTGTTTCTAAGTTGCATCCAAAGAGGAGGGGCCAGGTGTGGTGGCTAACACCTGTAATCACAACACTTTGGGAGGTCAAGGCAGGAGGACTGTCTGAGCCTTGGAGTTCAAGACTAGCATGAGCAACATAGGGAGACTCCATCTCTACAAAAAAAATTTTAAAGTTACAAAAAAAAAAAGGCACAGGAGGATTTTCTTTATGGACCTACAAAATTCCATGGAGGATCCATGAAGAACCTTAAGGGAGTATAGGGCCCCTCACCAAATTATATAGAAAACCTGTACTTCAGAAGCCAGAATTGATTTTTCTAATTTCAATGTTCTGTATCTCCCCTCTTACTCTGCACAAAATTGCCTAATGGTTCAGTTACAGGTCTTTGTCTGAAAACAAAAGCAACCCCAGGGAACCTCTTTACCAAAGGTAACTTAACTACAAAGTTATAGAAGCAATTTAAATTAGGTCCAGGTTTGATGGTCATAGATTTTTTTCCTCTTATGCTCACCCAACCCCTCACTTAGAGATGAGCATGTGGCCCCGGAAAAGTTACCATTATTTGCTCAGAGATGGACACACAACCCAGGCCTGCCCAACCAGAGCCATTTCTAGAGATTTGTATTGTTGTAGATAGTGGAGAAAATATTCCCTTGGCATCTTAATTTTAATTTCAATTATAAGTAGAAAAATATAAATCCAGAGGCCTTCAGCAGTCATGTTAGTCATGATCTCCATTTTTTGAAGAAAATTTCATCTGAAATACATGATAAAAAAACAAACGGGTGAAAGGCCTGTCATACCATTGGCCTTTTGGCAAAAAAAAGCATATAATCTGATAAACACTTTGATTTGCTTAGGCCAATTTGAGTAGGCATATATACTTAAAATAACTTTTTACAACAGACGTAATATATGTTTATTGTTGAAAATTAATAAATATAAAGGCAGAGAATAATTATTCCAAATGTAGGTCAAAATGTTGATGTATTCTTTCAGTATGTTTTCTGGTGTTTTCGTTGGTTGGTTGATTGGCTTTTTTTTTTTACAAAACACAAACACTATGTGCATGCTCACATACAAATAAACATCCAATGCATTGTTACTATATAAAATTTTTAACCCTTTTTGTACACTAAATAATTTATCATGAAAAATTATTCCATATATATTTTTTTTTGCATCAAAACTTACTGTACAGCAAAAGTTACTCTTAATCCTACTTTCTTCCCTTCCTTCCTTCCTTCCTTGCTTCCTTCCTTCCAGGTGCCAGGAATTGTCTTATGAACTCTGAACAAGAGAGGCAGAGTTTCTCTTTATATAAAAATTTAATTTTAGTGGGTGAGACTGACAATAAATGAGGAAACAAAATAAATCCAAATAGGATAAGTAGTTCCAGGAACACAAACAAGATTGTGTGCTAAAATACTAGGAGATGGGAGGAGACAGCATTAGCTAGGATGGTTAAGAGAGGGTCCCTTGTGAAGGTGAGAACTGAACCTGAATTTGATGAGAAGAAAGAACCAGTGGTTTAATATTGGGATGGCAGTTTTCCAGGTAGAGGGAATCACTAGTGCTTGGGTCCTGCAGAGAGGATGAACTTGGTGTATTTGAGAAACACCAGAAACTGGTGGTTGTTCAAGTACAATGGGTGAAGACAGCAGTAGGAGATGTGGTCAGAAAAATAGGCTGGGGACAAGTCACATAGGGACTTGGAGGGTATGTAAAGGAATTTGGATTTTATTCTATATGAAATAGAAAAAAAAAATCCTGAGGTTTTAAAAAGAGGACTGACACAATCTGTTCAGGAAATTTAATTGATTGAGATACACCTGTGGCTTGCATTATGCTGATAGCAGTAGAAATGGAGAAAATGGATAGATGTGTGTACATTTTTGAAGTAGAATCAACAGGACTTGAGGTTGGGCATTGATAGATGAAAATCCTGAGCCTCCATCCCCTCATCTATAAGTTGAATCAGTGGCAATAAATGGGTCCTGCGCTCCCTTCCATCGCCTCTGTCATGGTTCCCCAGACAGCCTGCACATTTTAATAGCACTTTGATCTGCAGAAAATTCTGAGGATGTAACTTATTTGCTTTTTTTCTATTGACTGCTGTTTAATTTCTGGAAAATTACATGGGTGGAAGGGGAAATGATTGGTGAAGTTAAACTCCTTTGCAGAGAAGCTGTCCTGTTGGAGGGTGGAGAGATGGCTTAGTGAGCTCAGCAGCTGGTTCAAACATTTAGAATCCCTGGATGCAGAGGCTCAGATCTCAGCAGGACTCACTCAACCATTCATCCTTCCAAGGTAGATAAATTGAACGTTGCACAATTTAGAATGTGTGTGTCTTTCAGATAATGCCTTAGAAAGCAAATTCTGTGTGAACATTAAAGACTGCATATCACTGTAGAGGAATAGGGGCCACCCCTGTGTCCTTGGCCTAAATTTCCTCCTTTCCTAATGTGGTAGCTTGGATGACTTCAGTTACCAATATTTTACTGTTGCTAAGTCCATGTCGTTTGCCTGGTTTCTGGACTCCTTCAGAATAAAATGAGCTTTATTAACAAAAAAAAAAAAACTGTTTTGACTTACTATGAGTGGCTCCAAAGTTGACTCTAACTTCCCTGTGCTTTTTAATGATGGCCCTGTCACAGAGACTCCAGCCCTCTCATACTGGAACAAACAGATTTTGTAGGTGAAAGGTAGCTTGATCTCTCCTCCAGGAGGTCTGCAGTCATGCTCTGATCCCGGGGGATTCCACCACAGAAGGCTCCCTGCCCTGAAGATAACCCAGTTGAAGGCACTGAAAGATGTGGCAAAGGACACAATGCGCAAATGGAGGGCAGGCCACCCAGGCACAGGTACTAGACTGCTATACCTTTTTATTTTTTTCTTTTGTAGATTACCTAACTCTGCAATGAGTCTGGTAGGATTTGGTTGGATATTCAACACCGAAGTCTTGATTATTTGGCCTTAATATTTAATAAATTTTTTAAAAGACTTTGTATAAATAAACCCTTTAACACTATATTATACGTTCTTATTTTTTAAATTGTAGCAATTTTTCATGCATTCAATAGTGATATAGTGGTTTTAGATATATTCTTATCCCTACTCTATTCTTTGTCACCTACTGTCCTGTTCCTCTCTAAGAAATTAGTCAAGTGGAACCCAGTACCAGACAATGAACCCAAAGAAATGAGGAGTCAAAGTTTTGACTTTCAAGCTCCAAAAGCAGAAGTTTATGTGTAACACACACACAAAAACAAAGAGAAATATCAATCCTGATAGAACAAGTTCTTTCTGCCCTTTGAAGTCTAGGTAAAATTCACAGACAGGATGAAGGGAGAAGGAGACAAGCTGGAATAATAATAATGAAGAGGTGAAACCAGGGGCTCAAGGTACAATATTTGAGAGAAGTGGGGGCAATCTTCAGAAATATCCCAGCATCCACTTGAGTGAGGAACAGAGAGCCACACAGGAACTGAATCAGCCCTTTAGGCCAACACACAATTCATTCAATCTATTAGATTTTACTAGGTGCTGCTCATGTGCCAAACATGATATTGAGGGACTAAAATACATACATACCTTAATCCCTTAATATGTGTTTGTGTATATGTGTGCATGTGTGTGTCTATATGTATATATATGTGCACACATACATGTATATATGTATATATGTTTATATACATGTATATGTGTGTGAATGTAGAACTAGCTCTTAAGAAGTTCGAAGTTAGTTGGTAAGACAAATATAATAATTATAATACAGGGTAAAATTATCTAGGAGGTCTGAGAAAGTTATAATTGATCTAAAGACTACAGTTTTCTGAGATAAAAATTTATCTGGCAGGTCTCTCTTTAGATACCACATAATCATTCCCAAGAGATCACATCTTACCCCTGCTCTCCTCCTCCAGGAAAATAGAAGAATAGGAATAAGTAAGCTTCCTATAATGAGAGAATATGGATGAAAGGTTTGTTGCTAAGGATTATGTTTTTTTAAAGAGCCAAAGATAATTTAGGAAATATGTGATTTTTAAAAATTTTTGTACTGACTGAAATAGACACAATGAGATACAAAGATTTTTAAATGAAAATTAAAAATGTGATATGATTCAGCTTAAGTGACTCTTAAACTAAGGCTAAAGTCTACCATTTGTCCCTGAACAGGGAGGAATCAGAGAAAGAGAAAAAGTATGGGAGTTATACATATCCTTCAGAAATGAAATAACAGACGGAGGGGACTATCAAGTTTGTACTAGGAGTGGTGAGGTATGTTATGGCTCGCACTGTGGGGATATCAAGTCAAAACAAAGTTTTTAATGCTGTGAGAACAGAATCGTGAAGTTAAAAATTGATTTGAAAATTATTGCAATCTGCTTAAAATATCTTCAATCTATTTATATATCTATCTAGTCTTTTGGACAAATACATTATCCAGTTGATTTTTTTTTCCTTATTCAGTCATGGGCATAGAATATAGTAGAATATAGACTTCTGAAGTAAAACACAGAAATGCATTTTTTCAAAATCTGTATCTTATAGCTTGAAATACTTAATAAAAATTGTTAACAATTTTTAACATTTTGCCCTATAAAAAGAAAAAAAAATGAAAAAAAAAAATAATACCTGCAAAGGAAGCCTACTTTCCCTGTAATGGAAACTAGTTTAGAGGCTGTAAGATGCTCAGGTAGGTCAAGTTGAACTTTTCTATGTGGGCTGTCTTGCTACTTTCTCCTGGCTCTATCTACCTCTGATTCTCAGAGCTAAGTCACTGGTCATCCCATTTGAATAAAAGATTATTCAGCCCTCATAAAGTATATTGATAGTTTCACACCCCATTATTTTAAGAAATATAAGATTGTCATGTACTCTAGACCTAATATTCATTACAAGGAGACTCCCTATGGACACTTGAATGACTCCTCTCATAACTCTTCTTCACACATCTCTTTTTCATACCTTAGCCCCTCCATTCTGGGTGCCCTATATGAACAATGCAGCTCATATTGTATTAGACTCCAGAATTGCTCTTGTCCACTTGCCTTGACCCATGAACTCTTTAGTTTCCACCTGATTAGCCTTCCTCTTCTTCAAGATTCTTTCTCAAATACTGCCTTTCTCTGAACCTTTATGTTAGCTGGAGATGGCACTTTCCTATCTAACTTGTAGCAGCTCTTACTCCCTGAAGGTTAGATTCTTTTTCTTTACTGGTGGAACAAGATAAGTCATTCTTCATAATCTACCACCCTTTCTGAGTTGCAATGGAGATAATTAATGGAAAATTTTAATTTCCAGTTTCCACCTACCAGACTAAACCTCCAGATATCACAATTGTCTACATTTTACCTGTTTTTAGGCACTGTGCATTTTTCAAGGCTTTTTCTGTTTTTGTTTTATTTTTGAAACGGGGTCTCACTCTATTGCCTGGGTAGAATGCAGTGTCGTCATCACTGCTCACTCTAACCTCAAACTCCTGGGATCATGTGATCCTCCTGCCTCAACCTCCTGAGTAGCTGGGACTACAGGCACGCACCATCATACCTGGCTAATTTTTCTATTTTTTGAGAGACGGTGTCTCACTCTTGCTCAGGCTGCTCACCAAGGCTTATTTTTGATAGGTGGTTCTGATTTACCTAGTACTTATTCTGCTGTAAGAACCCACATTGATGCAAACATACATAGTCACTTGAGACATGACAATTTGCTAAATATATAGAGACAAATTGCAGAAGCAAGGCTGCCAAGGACTTGAGCAGTCCTGAAATATGCATTTGGTTGAAAAGGGCTGGGGAGTTTGGGGATACAGAGACAAGGCATGATAGCAATTACAGCAAGAGAGTGAAGAAGGGTCATTCACTTTCCACCCTTATTATTTCAACAAGACAATCTACATATAGCAGAGACATTTAAAGCTCTACCGAAATGAGCTTCTTTGGAGTCCTTTAACATTCTCCATGGTTGGGCTGATCCTACCTTATTCCACATTACTCCTCTAGGAACAATATGCTCCAGAAAGATCTGCCCATTCCCAGTATGAGGCACATGTCATACTCCTTGATATCATTGTACTACTGAAGTGGCTACATATAGACATTTAAAATTTATTCATATTTGAAATACAATCTCTTTCTTCAAGAGCTACACTTGAGGGAAGTTCTATTTAAAGAGACATGACTAAAACATGTAAAACATAGGGTTGTCGTTTTTGTAAAACAAACAAAAATCTTTGAAAAGTAGGTCTCAGTATGGATAGTGGGAAAAGAATAAAATGTGGAGTGGCAAAGAGGCAAAGAGATTAGTGGCTAAAGCTGTAGGTTCTTGAATCAAATCCACTGGAATCTGAATCTTGATTCTCCCATTTACTCACAGTTGAGTAGGTTACTTAAACATTCATTTCCTCAGTTTTCTTATTTGTAAAATAGGAGTAAAGGGACCTCGCCGTCAAGATTTTGGGAGAATTTCCAAATGAAGTTTCTAACACATAAGAAGCGCTTAATATAAGTTGAATGTCATCACTTATTAAATAAGTAGTTTTCAAGAAACAGCAATTTAGATGAATTTACAAGTAAAAATGAGTATTATAATTTATTTTGGTACTTAATAAATACTTGTTAATAGCATACCCTCAGAAATTAGAGAAATAAAGTATAGGATTCCCTGAGGATATACCTCAAAGAGTGAATAACGTCTCCCAGATTTCAATTTCTCATGTTATTAGAAATCTGTCACTTTCCAGGTATTGTGCTAAGAAACTACATGCATGTAATTTCATTTAATCTTCACAAAAATTTATGAGTCAGTAATTCTATTTTGTTTATAGATAAGAACACGAGCACTCAGAAAAGTGACATAATTTTTCCCAAGCCCGTATTCGTAAGAGGGATTAGAATCTGGGTTCCCTGAATAACAGTTTAGGGCTTTTTTAACATATATAAGGCCTTTCCATCCAGAAAGTATCCACCCATTCTTAATATAATGAGAATGGTTACATGCCTGGATATTTTCTGGAGAAAGCTCATGTATTCCTCATTAAGGAAACAAACAAAGGACAAACAAAAGAACAAAAAAAGTAGAGAGAGATACAAAAGATAGAATGAATTACCCTAAAAAAGAAAATACAGTGTACAACTACCAACATAAAGGAGCAAAGTTGCAAAAGATAGTTAATGAAAACATAATAAGAAAATAAACATGAAAAAAGGCTGTCCAAGTGGCAGGTTAACGCATATGAAAAGGACTAAAAGGACTTAGGCTAATGCATCATATTCTGCCATCATGTGAACAGCAGAATCCTCAGAAATATAATCTTCAAATGGAAAGAACAATAATATTTATGGGTAGGCTCACATTTGCTTAAAAGGTCTATGATAATCAGGGGTTTACTGATATTAAGGAACAGATCCACTTAAGTTGCTTCAGGGAAAATGTGCTATAAGAATCAACAAGTCTTAAAATATGCCAGGATCATGGAGAGCAGACTTTTTTGTCAAGCCTTCTCTGCTGTCTTCAGCTTATCTCTTCTATTTGCTGACTGACTAGCTACCCATCAATTACCTTAACTCCTACGACATTATTGCTCTTTCACATGAATATTTGGTTTTGGTTTGCACGGCCTGAACTCCTCAGACTCAAGGTTGCTTTTTTTTTTTTTTTTTTTTTTTAATTAAGGAAGGCTTTAGCTAGCCTTTGGCAAGTGATCAGCCCTTTTTCTAGACAGTTGTGTTGGGAAAGTCACAAGTGACTTTAGACAGTAATAATTGTGTTTCAAGAAGATTCCCTTACGAAACCAGAGTTATGTGGGGCAAGTTATATCTCTTAAACCTTGTGTTGGGTAGAAAGGAGATATAACATCCAGGAGAGTGCATTGTATCATAAACAGGGCAAATGAATTAAATATAATGCAATGATTTTAGTAATGTGTTTCATTGAAAAAAAGTCAAAGATTAAAGGTTTATTGCAGAAGTTAGAGGAACATTAACTATTGGCAATTATTCCACAGAGGCCATAAAATCTCAATTAAACAGAAACCAAATACTTTTCGCTTTTTAAAGTACAGTCTCAAAGATATACATAGAAAGGCATATAAATTATACTAGAATGAACTGCATGCTAATTTATAGTTACTAACTTGTAACAGGGAGGGGCATCTGAAAAAAACAATGTTAGGAGAGTCAGACTTACCTCTGGGAAAAAAAATGATACTAGAAATCCTAGGCAAGTTACATTAAAATTTTCTTCTTTCCTTTTTATTATTTTTGGTATCAAGCTTAGATAAAAGAAAGAAAATACTTTTTCCATCAATAATTTGATGTACTATTTGTTTTTTCTTCTGGGGCAGTATGTACATCTAGAAACATATTCACAACTGGAGAGGAGTTGAGAGATCTTACCCTCACTAACATATTTTAGTCACATACATGGTCACATGACCACTTTCCGTAGCTTAGCACAGCTAACCTACATTCTTATTCCATTTATTGGTAGCATTCTTAAAGCCATAGTTCCTGGCCTATTTTTCCCTGCTCCCTTGCCACTGTCTGTATGCCAGAATCCTTTACTTTTGAACCAGACACTACTATTCATTGTTGCAAACTCAAGCTCATTTCAAGAACTGTTTTGGATTTATAGATGTCCATCCTCAATCAAAGAGTATAAAATTCAAATGAAAGAAAAAATAATCAGTTAAGATATTTCTATCAATTTAGGCTTACCAAGTTATATTTTATTTGATACACAACTGTAAGTAAGCCACCTAAAATTTAAACCAATTTCAGGTGAAAATTATTTAATTTCAATCTTGAAAAAAGTAAGGAATCTTCCTACTTAAGAAGTTCTTCAGTCAGTAACTGCAGTTCGTTTGTTAGGAGACTTTGAAATATACCAGAAACAGGCTGGCTGGCAGGTTGGTTTGTGCTGCAAGATATTCTGACAACCTGTCAAAGTTCCACTTTTCTCACATTCTACCAACTTCTCTTTTCTAAAGAAAGCATGAAATGTCAAAATGACAGGTGCCGAAGCACAGCAGCATCCAGCTTCTGGGCCTATTACCTTAGGAAGGAAAGAGTTGAAAAGTTGTGCAAGTGACACATGCTGAAGAGTGATATAATTTGCCAGGTGAAGGAGTGGCTTGATGGTGCTTGTGTTAACCCTTTGGAGCTGACTGATTTGAGTTACATCCTTTGGGAGGAAATTCTAGAGGTAGTTAGGAAAGAAAAAATATAGAGCTTTGGAGCAATTACTTCAATAAGTAATTGAGCATCATTTTCTTTAGTATTGGTGACTTTCTCCAATTAATTTGTTGAATGAAATCAATATTGCCTAGTTAAAGAGGATCTGGTGTTGCAATTTCATTATTTTCAAATGGAAGGTTGGGGCATACAGCCAGAAGAAAGATTAAAACATGAGAAACAATTGCAATTATATTTGCATGAAATCTGTTCATTAGTGTGTGTGTATGTGTGTATGTGTGTATAAATACCTATCTAGAGAGCATTAAGTATGACCTGATTAATTTATATTAATTGGGGGGAAGAGTCTATCTAAATTAATGTGCAAGTCTGAGTTATGAAATACAGCTTTAAAATTCTACTTTATTACTTTCAAGTTCAGATTCTGTCTTATACAGATACAACTAATTTGCCACTCTCAGCCATTTCCTTATAATGTACAAGAAGTACTAAAAAAGAGCAATTTTTCCTAAGTGATAAATAGTTATCAATTGTGTTAACTGTTGCCACTTCGTGTGGTAAACAGAAGTTACATTTGAGGACAAAGGAAACATATAAGTAATAGTATGGTGATCGTATACTTTGGCCAGGAGAAGAATGGGCAGGGAACCTAATAAAACATGAAAAGTTGAAGGATTGGCAGAAGAGAAAAAGATTTGATTTCCCAGATTTGAGAAGGCTTTACAAAGGTAAGGATGAGACTAGGAGAGAGGGAGGAAATGGATGAGAGAGAGAGAGGGAGAGAGTTAGTTCTAGGGTTCGTGGAGGAAACAAGATTTAATGGTAGAAATCTGGAGATATAATCTTACCTGTTCTCTGAGAAGTAGTATCACATAACAGTTTGGAATTCAGACTCAGCATATGGAGTGCCAATAGCTGTGAGTTTGAGAATGCTAACCCAATTCATGTCCAGAATTTATCTACTTGTAAAACAGAGGTACTTGAGGTATCTGCCTCATAGTGTTATGAAAAATTAAATGTGATTATGCAAGTATGTAGTGGTTATACTAAATACATGATTATATCTTTAGAAAACCAGTTATAAATTACTTTACTTCCTATGTCTTCAGAAGAAAATAAAAGAGGGGCACTGCATTAAATTAGAATGATAAATCAGACAAGGAAATTTCTTAGCCTGAGGAGAGTTAGGATTCTATTACAACAAGAGGAGGGGCTTTAATTAACCAATTTGTTTACTGAATCTTTATACTACAGTAGTTAAATGTTCTTACAACAGTGAAAGAGATAGTTGCGTGTGATATTAGTGATGAAGATTTACAACAGCAACAGCTAATAATTATAGAGCATCTATAAATTGCCATGCAACATACATAATCTATTCGGGTAGGTGTCATTTTTAACCCTATTTGACAGAAATGTAGTCTTTTTCGCAGAGTCACATAATTAAGTTGCAGGCGTCATGCATCTTGGACAGTCTGACTAGGAAAATAGTGTACCAGACTACTTTCTCAAGCTTCTACTTTCAAATCACAAAAAAAAAAAAAAAAAAAAAGCAGAAGGATAAAGGGGAAGTAATGGATATTTTCCAGGAAGATTTTCATACTCATGGACAATGGTTAATATCCTTTTTATGACGGGAATTTATGCAGGATTCTTATCTATGTTAATCTCTCTCATGTGGGATCGGTTTCTTCTGCTTTAAGTGGATGCTATTTACCCCATAAAAATATATGATCAACGGAAGTTCAGGTAGTGTCAAGGAGGCATGAGAAAAGGTAAGGACAGAGAAAAAAGATAAGTTGTGCTCTCTCTCATCCCATTCAAGGAGTCTTTACTGGAATCTATTATTGTTGTTCCTGAGTTTATATTCAGCCCTATTTTTGTAATAAGATGCTATGGGAACCACCTTTCTTACTTTTACTTCATACATGTGATGGAGTTGATTTCATGTCACTCTCTTTACCCACCAACAGTTGGAAAGTAAGGAGGAATCTTAGGGGACACAGCTTGATAATCTAGAGCATTACATTACCCTGGTCAAACTGAATAGTACGGAAAGAAGCTTATGACTCAATAAAAACCACTGATATTGACTGTGCATTTGGTTAGAACTATTGTAATAGATGTGTGTTCTATTTTTTGCTGATTTTGATAACATTAAGGGTGATGTGACCTGGAGCTACTGGGGCCACCACAGAGAGCCTAGAATGAAGACCACCCAGCAGAAGGCAGAGCCGAGAGATGTCTTCATCACATCACTTGAGTTCCAGGATCAAATTTAAAGTTAATTACAACTGGACTTCCAAGTTTTGTTTTGTTTTTTGTTTCTCTCTTTTTTTTTTTTTTTTTTGCTTAAACTGATTCAAAGTTTTGTTCACTTGATTGCTCCTTTTCATCTGCAATTTAAGCTGTCCTAAATGATAGAAAATCTTCATATTTAAGATTGTCTGTTGACAACTCAGGAAAATGACTCTTTGTCCATGGAATCATAGTAACTGGAAACCTGGGAGCTATAGTTCCCCAGGTATTGCCAGCAGGTATATGGCTTATCTTTTTCTTTTTTCTTTTCTTTTTTTTTTTTTGAGACAGAGTCTCCCTTTGTTGCCTGGGCTAGAGTGAGTGCCGTGGCATCAGCCTAGCTCACAGCAACCTCAAACTCCTAGGCTTAAGCGATCCTACTGCCTCAGCCTCCCAGGTAGCTGGGACTACAGGCATGCACCACCATGCCCGGCTAATTTTTTTCTATATATATTTTAGTTGGCCAGATAATTTCTTTCTATTTTTTTTAGTAGACACGGGGTCTTGCTCTTGCTCAGGCTGGTCTCGAACTCCTGACCTTGAGCGATCCACCCACCTCGGCCTCCCAGAGTGCTAGGATTATAGGCTTGAGCCATCACGCCCGGCCTGGCTTATCTTTTATAAATGACAGTGACACAAATTTGATGAAAAGATGAAGGGTAGTCAGAAGTGGTATTTTTGCTACTATAACAACACTAAGCATTTGGGTAGATTCAAATTTTGTGAAAACTCAGGAACCTACTAGTAATTCCCAGCAGATTACCTAATTCTGAACTATAAACTGTAGTGATTATTCTGATTGCTTCACTTTCTTGACCCTCTGAATAAAAATAAAATTTGGTACCAAATATGAAATATTAGTAGATTCCCTGAACTTATATTCTCCAGTCTTGCCAATAGCACCTAATTTTCTCTATTATATTCCATCCTGCCTGGAATACCTAGAGGTATTTACAGTTTTGTTTTGATCACACATGAATGTAGTATTTGTTATCAGGAATAATTCCAGGAAAAAAGACCTTCAAAAATGGTGATGAAAGATAGTTAATTTTTATGGTTAGAGGTGAAGGAAGTGCTCACAACATTGTAGGGCAGAAAATGGGATACTAGTGTTTCAAACAACTATTTAAATATTATTGTAGAAGCCTTAAATAAAGTAGACCAAGTAGCTTCGGCAATACAATACTATTATTTTGTGAGGCATTCAGACTGTAAAGCAGTGTGGCTGATTCTGATTATACTGGAGAGCTTTCAGGAAGAAAATGTCAAAAACAGGGATTTCAATTTTCAGTTTAAGATATGGTCAGAAAACTGTAGAACTTCTATGATTATCCTAAAAAGAAAACTCTTCCCTTGTATAGCTATAGGGCTGATCTATCTGAAAAACAGACCCAACATCTGATTTTTCAGGTTGGAGAACCAAGTGAATTTATATACACCAGGTCTCAGATGAAAGCTAGACTACTATTTGGAAAAAGGTGGGACTCTGAGAATTGGATTGGAAATATCTGGGTAGATGCAGGTGAATATGAGTACCTTGATTCTCTAAATCTCATTAACCTTCCTTTAATGGCAAAAGAATCCCCCCTGCATCCCATATCTGATAAGACAACCTGCCTCTTCTTCGAATACCAATAATGACCTAATTTGAGCCAGAGCTCTGTCAAGGAGATGCTAATTTTTTTCAACATCTAACCTTAATGTTCAACTTTGCTTCTAGATCCTTGATTAGAATCAGATTCCAGAATAACTCCAAGAAATTATTTCAAAGACCCACCCAGAAAGAGAAAGCATAAGCATAAGATGGATTTCAATATTTTAAAACATATGTTATACATATATACATTTATATCATACAAATGGATTTCAAGAGTGGTGGGTTAGGTTACTGTTTGGAATAACAATCATACCATCATATAATAATTCTTTCCTCTTGGTCAGACTACTTAAACTCTCTGAGACTCAGTTTCAGATAATAATAAAATATAATAAATAATAAAAAATAATAAATTTTCAGAGAATAATAAAATGAGAATAATACCTACTTTGTTGAGTTATTGGTAGACTTGGCACAAAATAATTGTCAATGTTTTACTGTATGTTCTGTATATAAGATACTCTTCTAAAACTATGCATTATATTATTTAATCTTCTCAACAATTAAATAAGGTATGCACTTTGTCTAGTCCACTTTTATAGGTAAAACAGTGGATGCTCACTTTAGGCCATGGTAATCCCAGAATTGGAACTAAGATAGTCTGACTCTAGGACTTACATTTTTATTTTTATTTTTATTTTTATTTTTTATTTCAGCATATTATGAGGGTACAAATGTTTAGGTTACATACATTTTACATTTTTAACCACTATGCTGTATTCTACATATAGCAAATTCTCCATAAATGTAAATTATCACCATCGCTATTATCATGTGATCATTTATCCTTATTTTATGGTCATACTTATATTAAAGTGCTTCAGGTCATTGGTAGATGGAGGAGATTTTAAATACCAGTTGATGATCAGAGTCCAATAAGAGCCCCAAATCATGATTTCTATGGACCTCAGTTTCTTAATCTAAAATGGAAGATATACAAATGCATGCACCCTGGGATCCCTTTTAGTTCTATTAAGCAAGTTTTAGTAAGCTATTTCTTTGAAGGCTGTCAGCTCATGATTCATGGGCATATGTTCACAGCTTCAGTTAGAAGGTTCATTGATGGTGGCAATATCAAAGCCCCTTCTCATTAAATATTAGTTGTATTAATATTAAGTTAATGCAAAGAATTTCATCCTGGGGCTCCTAGGGCCTCATCAGAAGCCTAGGATATGTTATTTATGCTTTTACATGATAAAAAATAAATTCTTCCTAGAGGGTACCTTCTACCCAAAGATTAATTACCACAGATTATTTTTTGTTTCTATTAAGATTTCATAGGTTCATTGAAATTATGTGTATATATACATAGAAAGACTATTGCTAACTGAAAAAATTATAAATGTGACATTGCCTTAATTTTTATGCAATGATTTCAACTGCAACCTAATAAAAGAAGTTTCTTAGTTCTATGGAGAACTTGTAGTACCTCCTGAAAATTTGACGTTAAGAGTTTGTTTGAAAATTTCTACTTGTTTTATTCAAATGCAAATTTCAATTAAATTACAAAATAAAATGCTGGGTTAAGGAGCATTACCTCTTTTATCATTTAGACTTCTGAGACCTTAAATTAACTCTAGAATTTTAACTAATGCATATAATACCCAACTCTTTCAGCACTAATTATCATCATCCTTGATGTATAGAAGGCCATTTTTATTAATTATTGTAAAACATAGATAATAAAAAGAAAAGAATCTGTCCCAGTTCCAGAAAATTTACAAAAAACAACAACAAAAAAAAGATTACAATGAGACCTTTACATGCAGACTCCGTCATGCCAAATCAATGGGCTGAGAAAAGAATAATTCAGCCAGGAAGTTCATTGTTTGATGGACACAATGCCAATTAAGTAATTTGACACAATGCAATTAACAAGTTTGACTTATTTTTTTTTAACGAATTGACTGCCTTTACTTCTTGTTTCAGTGTCATGTATTAAATAGATATAGCAGCAGATAACAGTAACAATATTGAATGGAGAGGTTAAGTGATTTAATTTTGAAGACATTACTATTACAGAGGCCACATTTAATAAATCAATGTGTTTAAGATGCTTGGAGATCTATGGATTAAAGATTACTTTGCTTGTGTAGTGCCTAATAATCATTATACACTGCAAACCCACGCACAACACTAAGAGCTTGTCTTTCTTATTAGACAATAATACTATGCATCTCAAGGAGCCCCAAACCTCCCCTCCATCCATACTAGCTGGCTTTCTTCAACAGAAATCATCCTCTTCTCTACAGTAATAGATCAAACCCTGTACCTCCCTACCTCAGCCTTATTACTGGTGCTTGACAAGTTCAGTTTACAATATCAATGCAATAGTTATAGTAAGAAGAGCTCAAGTCATTCATTATCTGAGGCTAAAACAATGTGTTTTGTATTTTTTTTCCCAAGCCAGCTGAGTCACTTGTGTGGATGAAGAAAGGGAAAAAAATTCAAATGCTGTTGCATTGCTGCAAAATTCAATGTCAAAGCAGATATCCTGGCCCTATAGGCAATTGTTTAGCACTGCTCATTAATTGTATCTTGCAGGCTATTACATAGTACTAACCTCACTGCATAATATGAACCCTGCATAGGAACTGTGAAAGAGTACCCTGTTTAGGACAGAGGGGCAGTATATTAAATCATAATAATAATAACTTTATTTCCCTCCAAAGACAAATCTCTAGCTATTTTAACTCATCATATCAATCAACAAATTTTAATAATTAATCATTTTTGACAATGAATTCTAGTGAAGAAAAACATGGACATTTAATTTGAATGAAATAGAAATAGATGAAATAGAATGAAATAGAAATCAGCAAATTATGGAATACAAGATATGGATGGCAGCCTGAAAATTGTCTAGTCCAAACTTTGATAAAAGATACTAAAATCTAGGGCTACAACCTCATCCAGGCCATAGCTGTGTCTAGACTCCATTTCTTCCTTCATTGTTCTTTCCAGTGTCACTTTTCTGTATATTCTGGTATTCTTTAAATCATAGGAAATTTCACAGGAAAAATTTTAATTTTATTCCTAGACTGCAGCTGTGCTGTGTTACTCTCTGGAATAAATTTTAAGTAATTCTATTCAAAGCATTCTTCTACATCCTGACCAACCCCAACCAATCATATCTTCCCATTCTTGGATTAAATTTATTTTAGTTAATCATCTCTTCCCTACTCCTTCTATTTGATGGAAACTCCATATGGCAAGGGCCCACATCTTCTATTTTCCCCATTGTTAATCTAGCCAGGTAGAGAGAAAAGGCTCAATAAAAATGGGCCAACTGAATTAAAATGTGCCCAAATCTTGATTCCCAGGCTAGCATCGTCCCCTCACATGCTGTCCTCCTTTGAACATATGTATGAGATTATAGTGATTAAAATAATCTGATCCTCACCCACCCCAACCCCCACCAGCACAGAGTATTAAATAACAGATTTTATTTTCTTCTCAATCAATAGAAAGTATTCTTTCTCCTCAGAGAGGAAACTGGCACCTCTTTGGTGAAAAGCAACACAGGTGAAAAGAGTACCCATGAGGGCATCAACAATTTCGAGGAAAGGAGGCTGGGAGCGGTGGCTCATGCCTGTAATCCTAGCACTCTGGGAGGCTGAGGCAGGAGGATCATTTCAGTTCAGGAGTTCAAGACCAGCCTGAGCAAGAGTGAGATCCTTTCTCTATCAAAAAAAAAAAAAAAAAAATAGAAAGAAATTAGCTCAACAACTAAAAATATATGCAGAAAAAATAATTAGCCAGACATGGTGGTGCATGCCTATAGTCTCGGCTACTCAGGAGGCTGAGGCAGAAGGATCACTTGAGCCCAGGAGTTTGAGGTTGCTGTGAGCAAGGCTGACACCACAGCACTCTAGTCCAGGCAACAGAATGAGACTCTGTCTCAAAAAAAAAAAATAAAATAAAATAAAATAAAAATAAAATTGAGGAAAGGAAGCCATTTAATTGTAAGATTTTTAAATGCTTTATGGTCTTTTTGATGATACATCTGGAGGACATTTCTGTTCTACAATAGCTTTCAATATGATGTGAATTTTTCATTCACAAAATGTGATGATAATACTTTGAGATGGGCATACAGCGGTTTCATACAATCCTTAGCAGCTCTTCTAATTTATTGGATCAGGTCTAACATATATCCCTCTGCCTTCACTGTTTCTTTGATTCAATTACAAGGAAACACTCTTTCTAACCCTATAATTCTACTAATAATTATTCTGTCTCTATATCATAAGGTAAAATTTCCACCTGAAAGCAAATTTGGAAAAGAATGAGACTACAGTTTTGCCATCTGGTCTACGTAATAAGCATAGAATCTTATGTTTTTGAAGCACTGTATACAACTTTCCCATCTTCTACCTCCTTTGAATTCATAAAGACACCGTGGCAGGACGATCAAACCCAACTGTCCCCATTTTGCTGATGTTATGGGTCCTCAGATAAGGCACATGACTGGACCAAGGTCACACAACTAAAAGGATGCAGAGGAGGAAATTACACTACAGATTTATTACTAAATCTGTTCTCTTTTCTGTTTCTAGTTTGCATTACTCCAAAGATATACAGATCGATAAGCCAGAGAATACAATAAGTCTATGAATCAGAATGGTGCATTTCTATGAGTTGTTCATGTTCTCCAAGTTCTTGAAAGGAAATATAATTTTGAGTGTAAATACAGATATATTAGAGAAGAATGCAAAGCTATAAAATAAATATATAAGATATAACAGTATTTCTGTCTTCAGTTTGCATAGACCCCTGGTTACAACTTCAGTTTCAGTCATGTGACATGCTTCAGTGTGAACATGTAAGCAGCTTGGGTAACATTCTCCCTCACAAGCACAGAGAGAAATCCTGACCAGTCACCCTCCACCTTCCTGTCTGTGTTCTCCATTGATTCATTTAGAGGTCTGTAGACTTAGAGAACAAGAGGCTGCTGATAATGACCCAAGACATTGGGGCTAGTTTTGATCACATAATCAACTATATGGGAATTAAATCACATGCCTCTTAATATATAATCCTTCAAAAATGCATATGATTTGTAATAATGGTTTAAACTATGTCAAATGGTTTTCTCTATTGTAGAACTTCTTAGAAACTTTTTAATATATTACATGGATTCCCTGTAAAGTATATGTAGTATTTCATTGTATTTTTGAAGAAAAAATTATTCTGACATCTGTTAAAATGGTAAGGAAGATTTTATTCAAGACTATTACAATGGGGGCAATGCAGTAGAGGAGGAAGATTGAGTTCAACTTTAAATATAGCAAAGGCAGCTTTGGATTTATAGCCAATGAACAGAGTGAGGGGGTCAGTGTATAAAAAGCACTAAGAGGCACTTCAAGGGTAGGGGGATTCTAAACTGACTTAACAAGATGCTTGCTGAAATCAGGCCAGGGTGATCAGATATCAAGGGAGAGGAATTCCCTCTAAACTGACTTAATAGGATTCTTGATACAATCAGGCTAGGTAGTCAGAAGACAGGAGGGGAGCCAAGGTCCAGGCCTAGTGGAGAAGAAGGCTCAGAGAAGCCTGCCTAAAGTTTGATCAAGGAGAGAGTCTTTGTTAATTAACTTGATGGACAGCCCCTTTAGGGGGGACTGTTTGCCAAAGAACACATTTAGGAAGACTGTCCTATTCCATTTTTTATACTCTAGTCCATTTATCATATCGCCAGGCACACCCTAGAAATTGTTCTGCATTAATTCCACTTGTCAACAACAGAACAGGTGATCCCAATTTATAGATACAAAGTCTTCCTTGTGTCAGAATATTAAGATTACAGAAGTAGAGCAAATGAAGAATAGATTTAGCACTCCTTTTGTTCAATCTAAGATTCCTTCTAGAATAATCTTTATTTTCTCTTATTCACTGAGTAACTTTGGGTAAGGCACTTAACCTCTGGGCCTTCAATTCCTCATTGGTATAATAAAAAGGTTTAACTGAATGATCTCTGATGCCCTTTCCATCATAAAAAATACCTATTAGGCTTTCTGTGCTTCTGTGTACTTCAATTAATGTTTTACAAAGAGCAGATGAAAATGATTAGTTTTCACTGACATGGGCTGGGAAGAGGAACAGAAGATTTTAGAAAGGAGAGGAAGGCAAGTGTTAATTTCTAATCTCTGCTGAGAAAAGATGTATTAATTCTGGTTGTAGAGAAATCTTTCTCCAAAGAAAACTGGATGCGTTAAAAATAAAACAATTTGTTTCAGGATGTAAAACTGAGGCAAAAGCATGAAGCATAAATCCTACATGAACTGTAAACAGGGAATATTCACATTCTCAATAAGAAGAAAACTCTTTGTGCCTGATCTGTAATCCAGTGGTGTTAATTTACCACACTAGAAAACAACATTGACATGCAAAGTCCTATATAAATAAAGGTGTAGACATTTAACTGAATGAATTAAATTTGCTAGGGAAGCTTATTTGAAGGAGAGCAGTTGGTGAATTTCATCGTTGAAGGCCATCCTTTTGCCTTTAAACTTACAAAATCAACATCTCACATTTGAGTTAGAATCCCTTACTTGACCCTTTTTAAAAAAAAAATTAACTAAAAGTGGGGAAAATCATTTAGATATTTACTTCAATGTGTGTATCGATGTAGATATGGATAGACATGACAGATTTTAACTCAGAAGCAAGATTTGAGTAGACATTTAAATTCATACTGTACCATTTTTGTAAAATATGTTACAATTTGATTATAATTTTATAGTAAAATCCAGAGTTTCAGTGGGTAGCAACCTTCAAAGTCATTTATTCTAACCCCAATATATTACAGAGATGAACAAGAAGTCTCAGAGAGATGAAAGTCTGCAGCTGATGAGTAGCAGAGTTGGGTCCAGAACCCCAGCTTCTTGACTCTGGGTGCAGAGGACTTTTTTACTCACACAAACCAAACAGGAATTAAGCAAGTGTCTTAGAAGGCCTAACACAGGGCTCACTTGTGGAATCAGCATGCATTTGTCCCATGGAATTTGTTATCTCCAATTGTGTTCCTGTTATGGGATCTGCTGTCCTGTTTTCTGACTCTGCACTTGATTTGAAATTCTGGGCCACAGCAATATGCTTCCCCAGAGTACTGAGCAGTGGTCAGTGAATTTAATCTGTCTCATACTGTGATCTGTGAGCTAAATTGTTACAGCTCCACCTAGTGGACAAATTTACACAGAGGGGACCTGCAAAGGAGATGCAGCCCGCTGAGGACGAATCTGCAGGAAAGAGGGCAGGATCCATCACAGAGAGGTTAAAGCTGCAAAAAGTTGTACTGACAACTGGCTGTAAGCTAAAGGCTGTTATGGAGAAATCAAAGTATAATTATTAGAGAGTGGAAAAAACCATCAGCTTTCTCATTACTTCAAGGACCTCTAGAGATTTTTATAGCTTCTGGAGGATGCTGTTAGGTATGAAGAGAGACGAGTCAGAGGACGGAATTAATAGAACTCACAAGTGAAAACTAATTCTTGGAATTTTCCTAAAAGTGCACACAGACAAATGAACTAAGCCTTTGGTGTCTGACTGACCCTCAAGATTTTTTAAGGCCCAAATACTGTGGAAAAGCAAATTCTGAATAGCAAGCTCCAGTGCTTGGCCATAGTTCGTTAACTCCACCTGCCCACTCGGGTTCGTAACAGGCCCTCTTTGCCCAGTTCTTTAGAGGAGCTCTTAGCTTATTCACCACCTGCCTTTTGCTGTCATTCTGAAGAGGCATGACCAGAAGCCAAAGGCTTGAGTTAATATTATATGATCCCTTGAAAGCAGAAGCCGCACTGTCTGAGAAACATGAACCCCAGAACGTAAGTGCTATATATGTGTGTATACGTGAGAAGGACAGACAAAATATTAACAATCTCTCAAGATAATTGTCAACATTTGTCTCTTCTCCTTCTCCCCTCCACCCCTTTCTTACATCTTAGCTTCCCATTACCAAGGAGCCAAGTAGCTTCTACTGTATTAATTTCCTCTCTATGCAAACATCCCTGGGACATATTGCTCCACGTTAAGTACAAGTGCTTTCTGAGAAGAACTGACAAAACAACTGCTGCTGATTTTCTTTTATTCAAATCAAGTTTTTTTATCAACATCTATATAGTGTATTCAGAAAGCTTTTGCATCGATAGCAATTTTAAGAATGTCCTTGACATTAATGATTTCTATATTTGAGACACAGCTTCTTTTGAAGAAAGTGTATAATGCTCTAAGGCTGAGTTGGCATAAACACTGTGGAATCACAGGTAAATGACACCTGGAATGTAGCATACATTCAGTAAATACTTCTTGAATTGAATTGAAAAGGCAGTTTGTGGTCTAAAAGTTGTGATTTGCATTGTTCCTGAGACAGCTCATTGAGCAACTGAAGTGAGAACTCTAGACGACCAAGACCTATAGCTTCATGCTAAAGACCTTGGGGGTTGTGATTAGGAGCTGAGGTCAAGCCAGATCTGACCCGTACTTGATGCATGAACATAAATAACTTACTTAAAATCTCTGGGACTCAATTTTCTGGGACTGTAAGTTGGGAAGAGTAAGAATAGTATATAACTCAGAATTCTAGCATTTATAACATATGTCAAGTTCTTAGCACAGTGTTAAGCACAATATTAAAAGCGCTTGATGAATCCTGGCAATTTGTGTATGCTAGATTGAGGAGCTGAATTTTTTGATCAAGACTTCTATCAAAGGCTTCACTTAGAAAGGATGGGAAAATAATGAGAACAGACGTAACTGACCGAGGATTATGGATTACTCAGCTAGTTATAAAGTTGCTCTGAAGAACTTCTTTTTTAGACAAACCTTTGCATGTGACACGAGTTTGAGAAAAATATTTAGGCAAAAATGAACAAAACTACATTAGAGACTAAGAGATGCTGAAAATGTACAGCCTGTATGTTGCCCTCAGAAAGTCAATAGCATTAGTAAGGAAAGGAGGAAAAACACACAAACTAGCAAAAATAGGAAAAATAAACTCAAAAATGCCCATATAACACAGGAAATTAAGAAATCTACGAAATATTTGCCATCAGGCAGGGAAAAAATGTCGTAAATTCTGGATACTATGCAGAGGATATTGAAGACAGAGAAATCTGGAACAAATGGAGTAAGGACATTTCACAGGAGGGAAGTTTTGGAGCCAGAAGCATTACAGAGATTGGTAGAGAAAAGACCATAGGGTATTTTGGGAGGTTTGGAAACATACCAGCTATGTTTACTATGGAAGCAAGTTGTTTAAGGGATCAATAAACAAGTTCATTTCACCTGTATTTCCATACTCACATAGTTGCTGATTTTGTAAACCATTCTGGGTAGCAAAAGGACACAATTTAAAGTCCAGAATTGGTCAGTGTGGTAAGCAGAATAATGGTTCCCCAGAAGATGCCCATGTCCTAATATCTAGAACCTGTGAATATGTTAGATTACATGGCAAGGGGTGGATTAAGGGTGCATGCAGATGGAACTGAGTTTGCTAATCAGCTGACCTTAAAATGAGATTATCCTAGGTTATCTGATAGTCCCAATGAAATATCATAAAGAAAAAGAGAGGCAGAAAAATTAGTGGGAGAGTGATGTGATCTGAGAAATCAGCTATTGCTGGCTTTGAAGACAGAAGAGAGCAAAGAGCCACAGAATGTGGGCAGCCCCTAGAAGCTGCAAAGGGCAAAAAGCAGATTTTCTCCTAGAGACTCCGGGAAGCAATGTTGCCCTGCCAGCATGTTGATTTTGGCCCAGTGATACCTGTGTCATATTTCTGATTTCCAGACTGTATGATAATAAATTTGTGTGGTTTTCAGCCACTACGTTTGTGGTAATTTGTTGTAGCAATAATAGGAAATTGATACAGCCAGCCTTTCTAATTTCAGGGGGCGAGTGCAGGAAACTTATGCCATAGAAGTAGTTATAGCAAAAAAATGAGAGGGTATTTAAAAATAAAAGAAGGTAGAATTAACGCACAGATGATCCATTTTAATTGCTAAGAGTTGAGGTAGGTTTTGCCTTTCTAGAAGCACCATAGGAAGTCCTCAAGGATAGGCTTTCCAGGGGGGGTGCTATCAGATCCTCCTACTGTGTTCTCATGGTGATCCATGAGTTAAAGAATTGGGACAGATAATTTTGGGAAAGTTCAACCAGAGAGGCTGGTCCTGGAGGTTGCAAGAAGGAGGACTTACAGTAGCCACAGCAGAAGGATGCAGTAATGAAATGCATAGGATATGCAAATTGTGGGGATAAGGATGTAGTCCAGCCAGAAAGGTTAAGTGGAACAAAGCTTTCAGGATAGGTCCCTTCTTCCTTACAGAGGAAAGTGCTTCATATTTTTGCAAGAAAAAAAATAGAAAATTTTGTCTGGAGTAAGTCTTAGTAAGAGAAATAAATTGACCAGGTATTGTCAATTAAAATGCCCATTCTGAAACTCTACTTCTTGGGTTTATATACCAGCTTCTTCTCTCACTGAGTTTCTGAGAGAAGAAGCTGGTATATAAAGCTTAGATTGATTATTCTGTAAAGTGGAAATAACAAGAGGATCTATGTCATAGATTATTGTGAGAATTATACCATGTCAGGCAATGAACACAGTGTCTAGCACAGGATATTATTATTTTTGCTATTAGACCTAGCTTATAGCTATCACGAATACATTAGAAAACAGTGATTCATGGTTAAAATTCTATTTGTATTTGTAGAAACTTTTTATAGCTCTGCATTCCCCTCAGACTAGAACAATGTTTCTTAAACTTTAGCATCATTAAAAATACTGCAGGGCTTGTTAAGACAGATTGTTGAGCCCCATCTTCAAAGTGGGGCAGGACTAACAATTTGCATTTCTAACAAGTATACAGATGATGCTACTGGTCCAGACATGCTACTGGTTCACACTTTGAGAAACCCTGGCCTAGACTAAACGACTTGACTTGAATTTTCATGATGGATCACCTTATATTACGGTATCCTAAAATAAGCCCTTTTAGTTTAAGATCTTATAGCAGATGATTTTATGTCTCATTGGAAAACCATATACAGAGAGGAGATAAGAGTTCATGTGATTAATTCCAGTCAATAGGATTAGAGGAAGAGATGTGTTATATTTCCAGGCTAAATAATTTAAGAGCCAATGCATGACCCTCAAGCTTTCACTTTTTCTGCTCAGTGGCAAGGAAGCAATAGTGGAGATACTGAATTGCAAATGGAGCATCTACCAGTTGGAGGAATGTCATCAGCATGGGTTCTTGAGCAGAGCCCTTCTACTTCCCCAGATAAACATATAATGTGGGCAAGAATTAAGCTTTTATTGTGTGAAGGGTCTATTTGTTCCCTCAAGATAACTTAGGTTCTTCTGACTAATACAGATTCCAAGTTAGGACTCATAAATAAATATTGGTAGGCTTTGCCGACCTTGCTGTTACTAAGCTAGTCATTAACCAAGATTTATTAATAAATTATATATTTCTTCACTTACTACATATCAAGAAAGCAATATTAATATAATCCTTCCTCCTCCAAGTTCATGCCTTCTACCTAGCAGGAGCCCACACATGCTTATTTAGATATGTATCACATTTGCCTTGCTTAGTCTTCTATCATTCACTTTTCTTCTTTCTTTCTATTGGGAAATTTTCAGTCTGGTCTGTGCAAAGGAGAATGGAGAGCCATTTGGGGAAGACAAAGATAAAAGATCAAATGGCCATGGAAAGCCACTGAGAAAGTATTGTCCTGGATTCAATAGCAACTGGAGTCTGTGATGCTGAATCCTTACAGTAACCTCTGTACTAGTCTGCTGGCACAAGCAACAGAAATTAATTTTCTCACAGTACTGGAGGCTGGAAGTTTGAAATCAGGGTGCCAGGATGGTTGGGTTCTGGTCAGGGTTTTCATCCTGTCTTGCAGACAGTACCTTCTTGCTGTGCGCTGACATGGCAGGGAGAGAAGGAAAGGGAAAACAAGACAGGGAGAGAGGGATAAGGAGAGGGAGGAGGGGAGAGGGAGGGGGAAAGGAAAAGGAAGGAGAGGCAGAGGGACAGGGAAAAGGAGAGTAAGAAGGGGAAGGGAGAGGGAGAGAAAGGGGAGTGGAGGGTGAGGGTGAGTCCAAGCTCTCTGGTGTTTCTTCTTATAAGGGCATTAATCTCATCATAAAAGCCCCACCCTCATGACCTCATGAAAACCCCATCTCTAAATAACATCATACTGGTGGTTAAGACTTCAACATACGAATCTGAGGCGGGAATACAAATCAATCAGTAGCCTTTTCTATTATAACCATCATGAGGATTTCCTAATCTTGACCATCAAATTGTCTTAACTGAGTTCTCCAAATGTTCTTCACACCTACCCCAAATTTAAGTTACACAAATATGCAATAGAGCAGTAACCCTTTGTTCACAGTTTTCCCTTCTGAGGTTTCAGTTCCCCATAGTCAACCACAGTCTGAAAATATTAAATGGAAAATTCCAGAAATAAATAACGCATAAGTTTTAAATTATACACCATTCTGAGTATAGTGATGAAATCTCACTCCATCCTGCCCTGGATATGAATCATCCCTTTGTCCACCATATCCATGAGATTACCTGCCCATTAGTCACTTAGTAGCCATCTTGGTTGTCAGATTGATTGTAACACTATCATTATATTTTATTATTATTGTTGTTAATCCCTTACTGCACGTAATTTATAAATTTAAACTTTATCATAGGTATACTTATATAGAAAAAAACCACAGTATATGTGGGGGTTGGTATGGTCTGTGGTTTCAGGCATTCACTAGGGTTCTTAGAATGTATCCTGGATGGATAAGGGGGAACTACTTTAAGTATTTTCCAGAACTGATTTGAGGCAAAAGATGAAAGAAAAACCATACAGGGTAAATTCAGTTATTACCGTGTTTACTTAAATATTAATAAAAATGAACATCCGAAGTTTATTGTATTAGTTTGTGTGATGTGTTAACAGCCATGCAAGAAGACAACAATTGGAATCTGCCTTAGAAGCAAGTGTAGTATTCTGTATACTCTATACACACAGAGACATAGACGCACACACACAGACACACAGTTCTGTGACCTTTTATTGTCATGATTTGCTTCAATAAACAGAAACCTAGAAACTGCAGCATAAAGTATTCACAATCTTTAGAACAATCTCTTTCTCCAAATCCAATGGGCTCCTGTTCAGTCTAGTCTTTAAGAACAAGAACAAAAACAAACAAACAAAAAAGCAGTGTCTTTAAAGTTATTTCTCCAAAGAAGCCTCTTTCAGTAACTGGATGAAGGTACAGAGTCAGACTAATCAAAATCCCTTTGTGTAGTGTTTTTCATTCTGTGTATTGAATGGTTTCACTTTCTCTTTTTCTTAATGCCATGTCTGCTTTCTACTCTAGATTGTAATTTGCTTGAGGGCAGAGGCTGCACTTTCCCTTTGTTGAGCACAAGTATTTTGAAAGAGCCTGCAATATTGTGAGCACTCAATAGAATTTTGTTGATCATAGTGATGTTTCTGAAAATGTCTAAGAAAAAAGCAGACAACTCTGGCTTGCTGTGGCCTTCTCTTGCTTAATCTAAAGTACCTTTTCTTCCTTCCATAAACAATAAAGTACCCAGGCAGCACATATGTAGGAAAGTGAGTCAGAAGAGCAATTCATTTTTCCAGTGCCCTTATGTGACTCCTTCAGTGCCTTAGGAATCTGTTTGAGGATTTATTTTAAGCATACCAGCTATGCAGTCTCTAGACTCCATAAGCACAGGATATGATTCCACTCTCTCCTCCTCAATCTTCACATTCTTAATGCTTAAACTGTGCCCTTGTGACTTTTCTGTTAGTTAAGAGATGTACAACATAGGGGCAAAAATCAATCTTAATTAAGGCGAACTCTGGAATTATGATCGAAGGAAGGTACATTAGCCCAGTGCTTCCAGACCCCTATACAATGTTGTTATTGATGTTTGGACAGATGGAGAAAGTGAAACAGGAGTCAATACTTCGATCTACTGTGTTCTCCAAGGATCTGAATTTTTAACACATCCATAATGAGTGCTGGTGGTGTTTAATAAATACACAGCAGCCCCTAAGAGTAGCTCTGCATGTAAAAGACACCAACAAAGTCCCTGAAGCTTTTGGGTGGTAGAAAAAAGGGGGCTCAGCCTAGTAGAACTGAGAGGTAAGTATAATTTTTTCCCAATTACTTTAAGGTCTGGGGATTCATTTTGCCAAGGTGATCAGTGCTAGCCCATGACATTAGGCTGTTCTCTCTAGGAAGAATGTAATTCAGTAAAATTATTCCCTTTCAGATGTTAAGAATTCAATTACCTCTCCTGCCTAGATGTGGTAGACAGATCTTGCTCCATCCAACACTCCCTGTTGTCCTTACCTAGGACAATTACCAGCCCCATGATGTCTCTTTGTAATAATTTTACCTCAAGGCCTCAAATTCCTGACCATTGTTAATTGGTTTATGAGGGTATCTGACCTAAGTGGACCAAATTCTCTCTCTGGCAAAGAGTTATTAAGATTCAAGGAACCTAGCTGTGCTTCATAACGTGATTAAATGGAAAAGCCATTTAATTTGGTGGGAGGCTAAGGCTGTGATTTCTGAGGTGTCTACTCTCTTGTCTCTTTTACTTGAGATGCAGAGAAACTAGGCCGAAGAGAGAAAGAATGAAATAGATGTTTCCAGAATGGCACAGAAGAGACCAAAGAATTTCTAATGGTATGAGACTGAGAGAATTAGCCATCTTGCTGACAACTGCTCACCTGATCTCTGGCTCCTATTTCTGATCCAGTTTCATTAAATACTTTCATATCTTTTTCATAAATTTCTATTTTTTCTTAAGCTACTGGGAGTAAGTGATTCTTGGAATGCAAATATTTTGAGTCCATTGCTTCCTTTGAAAAATATTTACCAAACTTTCAGCAATATTCTAGGCACTGTGCTTCTATTAATATCTGGAACATAGAGATAGAAAAGACACATTTTTCTGCCTCAAGTAGATCATTGTTTAGGACAAATAGTAAAGCAAAAAAATCACAGCACTGTGCTTTAAGTGAAATGAAAGTACAAATTATGCAAGGCCAGAAAATGGCTTAGAAAATGGACAGATTGGCAATTTGGGGAAGGGATTTAGAGAAGGAGGTAGTACTTGAGACAGGCTTTGAATGGTCAACAGAGAGGTTTTCTAGGTGAATAAGGAGGATAAGAGTATTCTTGGTAGAAGAAACAGTAGATATAAAATCAAAAAGGCCTAAGAAGATAGTATGCATTGGACAAAAACAAAACAAGACATTTGCTGGCCATGGCACACACAAAATGTCAGTCAATGTAAAGAAAGTAAGAGTGGTCAGATCTTAACCCATTCTAAAAAGCTTGGACTTAAGTTATATTCTAATAGGTAATTTATGAACACATGGACAAAATTACACTCACTACTAAGGAAAATGCCCCAAATGACAACATCTCAAATAATCACCTCAGGCCAGTGATGGAGGCACATGAATAAAAATGGCCTCAGAAGTCTTCAAATACCCAGATGCTTCTCTGGACCTTCTGCAGATTGTTAGAACTCCTGTGGCTTGCACAGTCTGGCTGTGCTTCATATCTAGTACATGTGGATTTGGCAAGGATGTGTCCTCGCCTCTTGGCTTATAGTCATCTTACGAATGCCCATTTATCTTTTCTTTTCACTAAACCTCAATAGGTCTCTGGAAAGGGGAGGGATTCCGTAGGTAAGGTTTAATCTGGTTTGGCTAGAGAGAGAGAATCCATCTGTCCATGACAAACACTTTCCCAGTCTTCTCACAGAACATTGATTATTCCAAGAAAATTCAGAAATATTTCAAGAGGGACTTATATTAGAAAGAACTATAGATCATAGAACATGTAGAGATGATTAATAATTTATATACTATTACAAATTATAATAATGACTAACTTGCTATTGAACAATTATGGTATCAGATACTGTGCTAGGTGCTCTATGAACTTTTTTGAATTTCTTCTTTTCAAATATTCTCTGAGGTATATACAATTATTGACCACATTCTACAGATGAGAAATAGAAGGATTAGGGATTTTAACTAACTAGACTGAGTTTATAGAGCCAACAAGTGTTAGGAAGTATACATATATTATTTCTAATTTTTAAAATGTGAAATGTATAAATATAAATAAAATGTATAAATATGTGAAATGTATAAATATATTAATTTTTATTTTACTGATGAGAAAAACTAGACTCCAAATACTAAGTAATGGCTATCATTTATCAAAAACTATTCTTGGTACGTTATTTCTACAGTTCATTTAATGACCCCAAATACAATATAATGATTGATACTATTGTTATCTCCACAGAAGATAAAAATAGAAACTGATGACTCTGCCAATAATAACACTTGTATTCGGCAAAATAATGCCCCCACCCCACACCTTAATCTCCAGAACATTTGAATATATCAGGTTACCTGGCAAAGGGGAATTAAGGTAGCAGACGAAATTAAGGTTGCTAACCAGCTGACTTTAAAAGAGCTACAGTATCTTGAATTATCCAGGTGTGCCCAATGTAAGCACAAGTGTTCTTAAAAGTGGAAAGGGGAATCTAAAGAGAGAACTGGAGAGATGTCGGCATGAGAAGGACTTGGTCTTAAATTGTTGGATTTGAAGATGGAAGTAGGAGGCCATGAGCCAAGGAAAGTGGGTGGTTTCTAGAAGCTGCAGAAGGTAAGAACAAGAATTCTCCCCCAGGGCCTCTGAAAAGGAAAGCACTCTGCCAAAACCTTGCTCTTACTCTTAGATCCACATTACACTCCTGCTCTGTAATACGGTAAGATAATAAATGCATGTTGTTTTTAAGCCATGAATTTGTGGCAATTTTTCACAGCTGCCATAGGAAACTAATATAGCACTTCACAAGCATTTTCTCATTTAATCCTTACATCAGCCAACTAAGTTAACATTATTATTTTCATTTTACAAATAGAGGAATGGAGACCGATTTTTTAATTAACTTTTTCAGAAGCATTTACCTGGTAAACAGAGAACTGCTTTCTCTGATTCTGAACCTTCTTTTGGACAAAAATTACATTTTGGGTGACTCAACAATTCCATCAACTTTCCAGGAGACCTTTTGGTTGATTTATAATTGGGTGTTTCAAAGCAATAAATACTTCTCTAAATTCCTTAACCTTACTCCTAACCATTTCTCACATTAAACTGTAGAACTGTTGCTGTTCCTCAGAGATATGTTAAGAGTAGGAGGGATTTAAAGATAAATGCCTATTATATTACATTTTATCCTTTCCCCAAACCTCCAAATTTCAGTAAAAAATGTGGCATACTCCAATGCTGCTTACAAGAAGTTAGGGATTAGAGGAAATTCCTTCAGAAGCCCACTCTGCTATAATGCCCTGAATTGTCTCCTAGTGGCCAAATGAATTTCCAGTCCTTTCTAAGCACAAGATTTATTCCCCCTATAAGTTATTACCTGAACAGATGTAGGTCTCTTGCACGAAGTATTTAGTTGTGCATAATGCAGAGTAATGGTGGGGAAGTGGAATAAACACCCAGAAAAATAAACTACTAATTTTTCCAGTGCTCATTGCTCGATTTTTTTTTTTTTTTTTTAAGATACTAGGGTAACTTTAGGCTACATCCTTTTCCCCAAGGAATACTTATGACCCCTTTGGGACTGACAAGGGGACAGAAAATGTCTCCATCCACATGACATATCTATTTTTGACTAGGAAAAGGCCAAACATTATTCCCTTTAGAAAGTAGTGCATATTCCTTCTTATACCGAACTATCATTCTACCCACTATTCATCCATCCATCCATCCATCCATCCATCAAATGCATATTTTGTAAACTAAAATATATAAAGTCACTTCATTTTAACTTTGGGAATACAGGTAAAAATATAAAGTGCATCACAAACTGTTGGAAAATGTAAACAAACATTGCAATAGTGCATTAAACAATAGAAAACACAGTATAAATTTTGCTAAATACGGTAGTTTTTATATGTAGAAATCAGTAAGGTATCTAACAGTAACTTAGAAAATAAAGTGTCCTTTGAATGTAAAATCACAATAGCAGTGCATATAAGATCAGAATGGAAATAGTCACTTTATAGGAGGAGAATGATGGCTCTCTGACAGGAATAAGAATGAAATTAATTATCATAAAAATGTTCTGGCCTTAGTTCTGGGTTAGTGTGCTCCATCCTTTTTTCTCACTGAGTACAGCTTCAACACTTGGACAAAATGCATGCAATAGATATTTGAGGTCTTTGAAAAGTAAATAGTAGCAGGTAAATTTGTAGTAGGAGCCCAAAACTCAAAATACCACTGAACTGGCAGTGAGGTTAGTGTTTTTTCCCGCTGGTACCCTTTGGGCTAAATTCAATACACCAGAATTGGGTACTAGGGAACAGATAGAGGAAGCTCCAGGAATAAACTTCTGGTTTTGTCTCAGGGAGTGAGAAAGTAAACATCTAATTCTCACAGGGAATGTGAAAATTCCCCTTTTTTTTTTTTTTTAATTATTATTTCTTTTCTGTTCTCCTTTGCCCCAGGATCTAAGCAATACCACAGTGGCAGCAGCATCCAGCAGTAATATCATAGTAGTCTGTAAGGGCTAAACTCCTGAATGTAAGGAATCTCTTATTTGTAGAGCTGTGGCTCCATAAAGGTGGGGCCAATCATTTCCTAACAGGGAACAATAACTTGAATTACTGCAGATTATTCATCAGAAACCATGGAGGCAAGAGGAAAGTGGCACATTTTTTAAATGATGGCAGAAATGATCTCTCATTCCAAAATTCTATATTCAATGACAATATCCTTAAGGAATGAGAGTGAAATAAAGTCATTCTAGGATGAAGAAAAACTTAGAGAATAATTTTATCAGACAGAAGGGAAATAATAACAGAAGGAAATTTTAATTTATTTATGTTTGAGAGATAAGGTATCACTCTGTCACCTAAACATGTGTACAGTGGCACAATCATAGCTCACTGTAGCCTCAAACTCTTGGACTCAAGCGATCTTTCTGCCTCAGCCTCCCAAGTAGCTAGGACTACACGCATGTGCCACTAGGACCAGTTAATTTTTAAAAAAAAATTTTTAGAGATGAGGTCTCACTACGTTGCCCAGGTTGGTCGCAAACTCTTGGTCTCAAGCAGTCGTCCCACCTCAGCCTCCCAGAGTGCTAGGATTACAGGCATGAGCCACCATGACTAGACACCAGAAGGAAATTTTGAACAATAGAAATGAAAGAACAGCAACAAAGATGATAAATATCTCAGAAAATGTAATAGTCTCCTCTTGATTTCTTTATACTATGTTGGAAAATTGAAATAAAAAGATACCATTGTTTAATGTGATCATCAATGTAACATGTAAGACAACTAATAAGATAAAGGGACCTACATGGTAGTAAGATTTTTACATTCCATTCGAAGTGTCAAAATACTAAATTGAAGCAGATCGTAAAAAGTTAAGTATGCATGTTGTAATTCCTAGAACAATAACAACAAAAACTGTACACACATAATAATTTCAAATGTAATATACAGATTAAAATGGAAAAATACAATTTAGAAATAACCTAAAAGAAAGCAAGGAAGGGAAAACAGGAACAACAAAAATAAAAGCCAAGAAATCAACAGAAAACAATTAGAATGATGGTAAGACTAAACCAAATAAATCAAAATTTATTAAAAATCACAAATGCAACTGCCCCAAATACACCAATTAAAAGACAGATATTGTCAGCATGGATTAAAAACATTATATAGACCATCCATATGCTCCGTCAAAAAAAAAAAAAAAATGCAGTCCACATGTAATGACATAGGTAGGATAAAGTAAAGGGGTGGAAAAAGATCTACCATACACGAATATACTAGTTTTAAAAAGCAAGAGTGACTATATTAATATCAGACAAAGTTGACTTCAAAGCAAAGAAAATCATTAGGGACAAAGGTGGACAGTACTTAAACATAAAAGAGTCAAAACTTCAAGAAGTCATAACAATCTTCAATGTGTATACACCTAACAAAGAGCGTTAAAATACATAAAGTAAAAACTGAAAAAAACATGCACAAAGAAATAGACCAAATCAATTTACAGTTGGAGACTTCATCACTCACCGTCAGTAAAAGATATAATGAGTAGACAAAAATTCGGCAATGTATAGAACTGAGGAAAATTATCAACTGGCAGTATCTAATTGACCTTTGTAGAATACTCCATCAAAAAAGAACAAAATGCACATTCTTTTTAAGCACTCATGCAACATTCAACAAGACAGACTATATCCTGGGTATAAAAAATAAAAATTTTAACATTTAAAAAATTGAGATTATACAAAATACATTCTCTGATCATTATGGAATTAAACTAGTAATAAATAATGAAAAGATAACCAGAAAAAGATTCAAATATTTGGAAATTAGCACACTATAAATAATCCATAGGTCAAAGAGGAGGGCACAAGAGAGATTATAAAGTGGTTTTAATTAAGTGAAAATATAAATTTGACAAATTGAAATTTGTGAGAGGTAACTAAAGCAGTGCTAGGAGAAAAAAATTTCTAACATGAACTGTTTATGTTAGAAAAGATAAAAGGTCTCAAATCATGGATTTAATTTTCTACTTTAAAAAATTAGTAAAAACAAAATAAACTGAAAACAACCAAAAATACAGAAATAATAAACATAAGAGTATAAATCAAAGAAATTGAAAAGAGAAAAGCAAAACAGAAGGTTTATGAAACAAAAGCTCATTATTTGAAAAGGCCAATAAAATTGATAAACTTCTGACAAAATTGACACAATAAAAAGAGAGAAGAAAATAAACCAGAAACTACGAACATTCACTCAACATGAAATAGAAAACAGGAATAGTCCTGTAACTATTAAAGAAATTGAATTCATGTTGGAAAACCTTCTGAAAAAGAAATCTCCAGGCTTAGATGGCTCACTGGGGAATTCTACCAAACATTTAAAGAATACATTGCACCAACTCTATACAATTTCTTCCAAGTAATAGAAAAAGGAAATAATTTATTCTGGGATTAAGTGATGAGCTGTTGACATTTAGGGCTGTATCAAAACCAAAGACGTGTAATAGAACAAACACATGTTCACAGTGGTCAAATAAAAATTACAAAGACCTAATGACAGAAGGATTTCAACTATGATTGAAGTTTGGCTGGTTTTAGTATCACCTAAGTTAGTAAAAAAGTGTATATCCCACCAACATGTATATCCCACAACAAGTGTATATTCCACAACAAATGCAAGCAACATAATAGTCACTTTCATGTTTTCTAAATGGTAGAATGTCTGACACTACTGTGTGCCTATTTAACTCTCTCATTTACCTTTGTTTTTGCTAAAGAAAATCCATGCTCTCTCAAAGAATATTAGACCCAATTTATTTTATTTATGTAGGCCTCATCCCCTTGTCAAGTGATTAATTTAGACATCGGTATGCCAAAGAGACATGAGAGGCTATCAATGGGAAGACTTAAGGAAATAATTTTTTTTATTTTAAATGAAAGACAAGAAGAGTCCCCCTTAACTTCCCATAGATATTGGAATGCATGCACATGGCACTGGAAAAGTGTCAAGCTTCATTGGATTATGCACAGTGACAGACTAAGAGCACAAATCCACAAGCTGAAGATGACAGAATGGAAATGTGGAAGAAAATTTGGTAAAGTTATTGAACCATATAATTAAACAATTCTAGAAACTTTCTGACTGAACTTTTTGGTATGTGAGATATAAGTTGCCCTATGGTTTAGCAAGCGTTTTTTTGGATTTGTTGTTTTATGTTACTTAGACAAGAAAATGTCCCAAGTGATATGGGCACACATTTTCTATAATAATTTATCAACAGTTTTTTTTTTATTTGGATAAAGAAACTAAAATATCTAACATCTCAATATTTTTGTTTCAGTCCAAATATGTACAAATCTGTTATAAGACATGGATGAGGAAATAGAAATTGAAGAAAAAGACACTATATGCCTTTATATTATACTAAAAATATTGCTGATATTTTCAAATGATAATATAATATAGGATAGTAGAAAGGACCTTAATCTGGGAATTGGCGGCCTTAATTCTTTTTTTCTTTTTTTCTTTTTCTTTTCTTTTCTTTCTTTTTTTTTTTTTTTTTTAAGGCTGAGTGCCACCTGCAGTGCTTCATTTGCATGTGTGTGGAGTAGTGGAAGCTTGACTGCCCATGTTTTTTTCCAAATGGGGCTTGAGGGCTCTTTGGAGTTTCTAGCAGGGGAGTACAGCTATGCATATACCTTTGAGGGAAGGATGGTCCTCTTCTATAGGGGAAGGTCATCCCCTAGACTGAGTGCTCAGCTTCTGGAGGGATGAGGTGAGGGAAGAAGGAAAAACCTGCTTGACAGCCAGAGGAGCAGAATCAACCCTGGCAATTAAAAGGGTGACATGTTGCAGCCAGATCATCCTCACATCTATTGGGAGACCTGAATTCTTGTACTCACTTTGTCATTAATGAACTGTGTCAGCATCGGTAAATGACATAATTTTTTTCTGCCTCAGTTAATATAATATTTTAATAAATTGAGGGGTTTGGACTATATATTCTTTAAGTCCTTTTCTGTAGTATGAGCATATGATTTTGATTCTATTTTAATTAACAACACTAAATGCTGAATGAAATATGTTAACATTGTAATTCTTGTATGCTTTCTTTAATGGATTTAAAGACGAAAAGAAAAAGCCTGGCATAGCAATAATACTAAGAAGCGAAATGGGAAAAAATATCTAAAAGAGCGTATTTAGTTTCGATTTCAAGTAATTTCAGATTTCTTAATGGTTTCAATCCTTAATGAGGATGTCCAAGATATATATTAAAATAAGAAAGTTTGCAAATTGCACTTCTTATAAATTTGACAGGCAAAATTCAACATTTGATATGATATTAGCTTTTTTTTTTTTAACTTGGAATATATTCTCAAGAGATCACTATTAGAAGTGCCTTTAATAGTCTATGGTCCTCAGCTATTGAGCCAGTTTATTAAATATAATGTTTTGAGAAGAAAATATTAGAAACCATGGACTCTAAATCTGACATATGACTGGATACATTTACTATTAATTGACAATTGAGATGTAAATGAGGATCTATCTACATGCAAAGAATTGGAAAATGCAGGACTTACCCTGTATTTATTTATCAGACCTTTGTTGAGCACTACTATGTGGCAGGCACTCTTCTGACCTCTTGGAACACACGAGCAACAAAAGTGTTCAATCCCTGCGTAGCTAAGGTTTTATGTTGGTTGATGATAAATGTTATAAAAATAAAAATATAAACCAAAGTGAACGAGATTAGAGTGCCAAAGCATGGACAGGGTAAGCTGTATTAATAGGAAGGTCAGAGTATGCTCCAATGAGAAGATAATATTTGAGTATATACTTTAAAGAAAAGAGTTATCTAGGTGAAAAATGTTCTAAGCAGAAAGAACTGATAGTGCAAAATCCCAATCCAGGAGGAAATCTAGCTTGTTGGTAGAACAGTAGAGATACTTATAAAACTGAAATGGAATGATCAAACAAAGGATTTATAGGAGATAATGTCAGAGATGTAATAAATGACAGCTTGTGTAAGGCTTTGTAGGCCACTATAATGGATTTAACTTTTACTTTGAGTAAAATAGAGAACCATTGGAGAGTATAGAGGAGAGGAATGATTATATTATATTTTTTATATATATATTACCATATATATTATATATATGTACTTTAAGTTTGAAAAGAATTACTGTGGCCTTTATAGCTATTGAAGTGAGGAAGGAGAAAGAACAGTTAAGATGTTGCTCAGGTATGAAATATTTTTAACCGAATCTCTCACCAAGCTGGTAATAGCAGAGATGTTAGAAAATGTACAAATTAGAAATATTTTTGAATTAGAAACAGTAAGATTTCTTGATGAATCAGATGTGGGGTTTAGGAAGAGTCAAAAAAAAAATGCCATGGTTTTTGGCCTTAGTAATAAAAATAATATATTTGCCATCAATGGAATAGAGAGGTATTAAGAGGAGGTGTAATTTGGGAGGAGACAGATTAGTTCAGTTTCACCTCAAACATTTGAGTTTGAGGTGTCTTTTACAAATGTAAGTTCAGATGTTGAGTAAAAACTGCATATGTGAATCTGGAATTTCAGAGATAAGTCTAGGCAGTAGATAAAAAGCTAGGAGATCTGAGAGAAGAGGAAGAACCAGAAAAGGAATCTGAAGGAGCAGTGAGAAAGGCTAAGAAGAAATAACAATGAATCATCCTCAAAGCCAAATGAAGGAAGTATATCCAGAGTGATGAAGTTATCATTACTGTCTAATACTCTTAAGAAATCAAATAAAATGAGGACTAAGAATTGAGCAATGGAGTTGTGCAAAACAACAGCAGCATGATTCCAAATCTCCCCTTCACTCTCACAAAACAATAAAAAATCACCATGGCTAACACACAAAACCACACAAGACAGATTACTAGCAGACAGTTACCTTCAAATTACCCATAAGTAGAAGAAAAAAGAAAAATTTCTACAATCCCCACCTGTGGCAACTATCACAAGCCTGTGGGTGTGGTGAGAAGAGGAAAAACTGAAGAGACACTAAAAAAACAACAGAGGAGATAGAAAGTCTTAGGAAGTTCAGTTAAAATCACTGTCAGAAATAAGAAGGAAAATAATACACAAAAACACGGAACATCATAACCCAACTATGGGGAAGGGGCCTTAACGTGAGCAGAACTGGAAGTAGCATTCTTAGAGGAACACTGCTTCTGGGAAAGAATTGACTACACAAAGAAAGAGCGATCCACTCTAAGACAAGGCAAGGAGAGGAAAGGAGGACATAGAGTAAATTAAAGATCATAAAGAAAAAGGGAATTAAGACATGCCAAACTTTACTCCAATTTCCACCAGCAACAGCACATTTATAGAAGAAACTACCCAGAGGGGGCAAAACTGATGCAAGTATATGAGAGATCTAAATGAAAAAAAAAAAATCTATATAAGGCCTAGAAAACATATATAAATTTTTCTATCAGTTGGGGTATAAGACTTTCTAAGAATCTATATGCAATCCAAGATCATGCCAATAAATATTACTACATAAATATTTTTAAAATATGATAAAAACAAAATAAGCACTGTCAAAGGAAAAATGAAAAACTGGAAATATTTGTAATGTATCTCACAGATAAAGGACTAATATCCCTAATTTATAAAGAACTTTGGAAAGTTGAGGCTAATATGGCCAAGAGTCCTATCGTGGAATGGGCAGAATACATCAACACGCTATTCACAAAAACAGACATGAAAATGGCCATTAAACATATGAAAGGATATTCAATAACACTCATAATAGAGAAATGTAAATTTAAGTGATACTGATGTACCATTTCTTTCCTATAAGATTGGCAAAAATTCAAAACCTGACAATAACATCTGTTATCAGGACTGTGGGGAAACAGGCACTCTTATACATTGATAATGGGACTGTAAATGTTACAACTTCTATAGACAGGAATTTAGCCATATCTAGCAAAATATCACATCTACATTTACTCTTCAATCCATCAATCTTAATTCTAGAAATTTACCCCAAAGATACATGTTAGAGACAGGTGTAGGTGGGCAGCGTTAACCACAGGAAAAGAGGAGGGGGACAAAAAGGAAGAGACCTAAAATGAGCATTTAGAACGTAAAACCACAATGGCAGAAACTTCTAGTTAGGGATTGTTCTCGGCCAGGAGCATGCGCAGAACCTAGGAATTCAATTCCAAAGGTAACCTTTTCCTCATTAACATACATTAACGAGGTAAAAATCACACCCACTATCTCCGTGACAGTTTACAAATTCCATGGTAATCCCTGGAAGTTGCCCTTTAACCATAAAATTGGGTTAGTTCTAAGAATTCTCCACCTTTTACCCTAGAAAGGTAATCAACATTCCAGCCCCCATTTAGCACATCATGAGGCATAGACATAAAAGCAGAAGTGTGGTACAACCTCAGGGTCTTTTCCACTGGAAGAGATAGACCCATTTCCCCTCAGGAAACGTACTTTCGCTTTATACTCCTGTACTTGCCATAACAGTGGCTTGTATGGAAGTGTGAAGTGTCTGTCATCACTCTGTCGCAGGGCCTGGTTTATAATTCCTTCAAACCTGGAGCCAAAGAACTGGGGCCACACCCCTCAAAAATCAACCCGGACTATACACCTCTAAAAATATGAGTATGTGCACACAACGTTTTATTCACTGCAGCATCATTTGTATTCATAAAATGGTCCCGGTACAGTCCTCACTTAACATCCCGGATAGGCTCGTGGACCTGTGACTTCCAGCAAAACGACGTGCAACAACCAATTTTACCACAGAGTAATTGACACAGAAAAGAGTTAAATTTCTGGGGCATATTTCTCCTCGCGAAAACATCACCAAACTTATAATTAAAGACCCAAAACGTTTCTAATATGAAACACTGAAATAAACGTGAGCTATACATATATTTAAATTAAAAATAATTACTAAAAACTAGTCAGAGAATGATTTACCTATTTTTGGTGAATCAGGGAGTGAATGATGGTGGTCTTGGTGGTGGGTTAAATCCAGGAATAAATGTTGCAGAGCGAAAACTGTCAGGAGCGCCTCCTGCCGCCACAAAGCTGGAAACCAAACTCACTCGCAAGATGACGCCTCCAAGCGCCAGGTGCTGCGTCGTTCATCGTCGTGCACCTGTGCTATTAGCGTGCACGTGACGATTTTTTATTTTACAATCATTTGTATTCATTCCTTCGTTCATTTTTTAACCCGCTTATTCCAGTTCAGGGTGGTGAGTGGCTGGAACCTGACATGGCAGCTAAGGACGCCACCCCTGGCACTCACACACACCCACACTCCCTCACTCTGGGACCGCTTAGACACGGCATTTCATGGACCTGGCTCAGCTCTGGGATGTGCGAGGAACCCGGTGTACCAGAGAAACCCACGCAGACGTGGCGAGAATGTACAAACTCCACACAGGCAGTGGCCCTTCTGGGAAGCGATTTTTTTTTTTTCTCATCAACATTGTAAGGGAAGACGTTGAAGGAAATGATGTTATTTGAGGGTCTGGCGTACTTAAAATTTCAAACATAACAAGATCGGTTAAATAAACTATGGTACATACAATGGAGTACTTTGCAGCTCTAAAATTGAATGAGAAACCTTTAGAACATGGAGTGATTTCCAGATCTCCAGAAGATGACCTAAGTGGGGGAGGGGGGGATGTGCAAAAAGCATATTGTATGCTCCATTTTGTGTAAGAACCAAGTTAAGAAGGCATACATATATCTGCTTATAATTACAAAACGCAGGAAGAATAAGCAAACAAAAGAACCCATAAAGCAAAACCAAGAAAACCCAATTAAGATTGGTTATCTCCAAGGGGTAGGGGAATGTATTGGAAAGGATAAAGCAGGAAGAATACTTATATGAATACAACTTTTAGTTTAGTTTTTTTTTTTTTTCCCTTTGGAAGTCATGTTAATATTCTACATCTTAAAAAAATGTAATTTAATATAATTGTTTACTTCCCATAAGAATGGGAACATGGAAAATAATCTAAAACAGAAAGAAAACTGAACTAAATCAACCTAATTTTATTACTATGAATATCATAATTACACAGATGGGGAGGAAGAAGAAAGGAAAGGAAGGGAGAGAGGGATATTTAATCAAAGTAAGTGACACACACAGTATTTGTCTACATAGCCTCTGTGTTGTGCAGGCCAGGTAGAAGCAGGGAGAGAACTCCAAACTAATCCTAAACTTTTTAAAGTAGGTTTGTTTATTTTAGTGGTATGGCCATAAAAATTCTACAACTATTTTAGAATACTAAATTACACCTACTATTTTAGATGTATTATAGGACTGAGCAAAGGTGTAAATGTGTTAAAGTTGTTGGAGGCAGGATTCTCACTGTGGAAGAACAGGAAAACAAATATGGAACAAATGAAGCAAGAAAGAACTCTGTGGGAATGGACTGGAATTTAAGGTATTGCTGTGAACTTATGATTTCACCTGTATGTGCGTATGCATGGAAGTAAATATAATCCTTTATATTTGTATATATTTATGTATATGGATACATGCATACGTATATCTTCTAGATCTGATTGCTGAAAGGGCAAAAGAACAAAGATACCCAAAGGACACCTTGCACCTCATCTTGATCTCTACTACCATTTCTCACTAAAAGGAACCAGAGTTCCTAGGAGAAATGGCTGACAGTCAAGGCAGGGCAGAATGTGTACAAAATGAGCCTATAATATCTTATTATGTCAGAAAGTAAGGCAGTACTCAAAAAATGATGAGGGCATGTCACAAGAACACAGGAGCCAGACTGATCAAATCTAGACAATTTCTGCACCAAAATAATGAAATACAGTAATGGATTATAAATCAATGAAAAAAAAAGAAATCTTGAGTCCATATGACAATAAAGAGACAAGTAAACAAATGAGAGAGGAGGGAGGAGTCTTGCTTATAGTAAAATGCTGAAAGCTAACTGGTAAATGTGGAAGGAAGCCCAGGGTTCGAAAATCATCATTTTGCAACAATCCTGGTGAAGTTTGAATTAGGCAAGATTATCATGGATACTAAGTCTAGGGGGGAATTTTGAATGAGGACAGGATATTTTTATTAAATTTTTCCCTTACAGCCCATTTATTACTTGTAAAGAAGAAAAAAATAATAGTAATTATAAAGTAAAGAAATCAGGTTGTACCTTGAATGTGTGATCAAAGTTAATATCATCAATGATGGACAGATGGACATTGTGTGACTCCATATGTGATACCTTGAGATGGGCACAATATTGCCTATTTCAGCCAAGGAGGAGGACTGTTACATTAACAAAATAGTGTGCATGGGGGGGTATACTTTATTTTCCAGAAATATCAATGTCATAAAAGACAAAGAGAATCTATGGAAATGTTTCAGAATGAATAGGCTAAAGAGATGTGACAACTACATGAAGTAACTAACTCTAGACTAAGTCTTATATTCAAGAGGAGGGGGGAGGCAAAAAAGACATTGTTATTAATAGATCAACTGACAAATTTGGAATGTGGATGGTAGATAAGATACAATTATGATATTTATGCAAATTTATGAAGATAACTTCTGTGGTAATATAAGGAAGAAGATATTACTACTTTTAGAAAACATTCATTGAAGCATTTAGGGTTAAATGTCCATTTATCATACATTTTATATCACCTGCTAATGTTTCAGAAAAAAATATGGGGGACGGGGTGTGTGCCTGTGTGCATGATGCGTGTGTGTGAAGGAGTGAGAGAAAAAGCAAATGGGATAAGAATATTAATAAATGAATATGAGTAAAAAGTATATGGTGTTCTTTGCACTATTTTTATTGTTGGAATTTTTGTAAGTTTGAGATATTTCCAAATAAAAAAGGAAAAAAAAAATCACCATTTGGAAACATAGAAGTTATTGATGACCTTGTTATGGTCATTTTTGATGGTGTAGTAGGATGAAAGCCAGATTGAAGTACATTTTTAAAAAATGAAATCTGAGGACATAGAAACCTTAAGTATAAATATATCTTTTAAGGAGTTTTGCTGCAAAATAGAGTACAGAAAAGGATTTTAGCTGTTGGGAGGAAATAGGGTTATGAGATGTATTCATCAAAAATGAAAATTAAAGCAGCAGGAGTGTGTGTGTGTATGTGTGTGTATTTTGTACATATATTTAAAATATAGGAATATGAGAATGATTTTTTTGAGAATTAAAAATGAGTGATACAAGAAATCAAAAGAAAGCTAGTGGAATGATGTCTTTGAACAGGCATGAAAGAATGGAATCTGCCAAGTAAGTGGGGATGGGGATTAGATATGGATGCACATGTTCATTTCATTGACAACAAAAGCAGGGAAGGCAGAAGCTGATGTGTAGGTAGATGTGTTGATGGAAGCCTGTGAGTCCTGTATCTACCATGCATCAGCCACTTCATCAGGTACCAAGGCTGTAAAGATAAACATGAAATAATCACTGTCCTTGAACACTTTGCAGTCTAGGGGAGAAGGCTAGCAAGAAAAAAGGCCATTTTAATGCACAGGATGCTGCTTTATGAGTCAGAGAATGCTTTGCAAAGGAAGAATGATCTCAACTGAGCTCTTGAGCCTGTGGAGGCACAAGTCAGGTTAAAAAATGGTGGCAAGAGAGCTCCTGGCATAAGCTTGGAAAGGAAGTGGATGGCGGGGTAACGAATGGAACTCAATATGGTGGTATCATGGCACAGGAGGTGGTTTGAACAGGGTATAAGATGAGACAGGAGAGATAGGCAAAGGTTGAATAATAAACATCCTTCTCTCCCATGTTAAGGAGTTTGACTATCATCTTAGAGACAGTGGCTGGCCATTTAAAAGAGTAGTGAGTAGACAATATGATCTGTGTACTTTTTAGACTACTCTTGCTACTGTTTTGCATAGTATAATGAAAATATCTAAATCTCTCATGCTGACTTTTGCTAGGCAATGCACCAAGCTCCTTATATCACTTGATCCTTACAGGAGCATTGTGAACTAGATGATGTAACTATCCACATTTTACAGAAAAGTTACCAAATGAACACATAATTTACTGAAGGTCTATGATATCCCACAGATTACTCTAAAGTACAAGAGGGAGAGTAGTGAATAAGAATGAGTTTCTGAATTTAAGGTGAAAAAAAAAGTATGAATAAATAAGCAAGAAAATATCTGGAGCTGCTACTTGCTAAGAACAAATAAAATAGGGCTATTTCTAGAGTACAAATGAGAGTGGAAATGGAGTTTTTTTTTTTTTTTGAACTTTGATAATCAGAATAGGTATCTCTGAGTAGACATTTGATTTGTAATCTGCCTGATTCAAATATTCATTCAACAAATATCTTTGAGGGGCCTACCATGTACCAGGCACTCTTGTAGATGCTGGAGAGGCAGCAGTGAAAAAAACACAAAAATCCCTCTTCTTCCAGAATGTATGTTCTTGTGTGGGAGTAGGACAGACAGAAAATGAAGCAAATATGAAAGGAAAAAATATTTTAAACAGGTTAAAAACCAAGGCTCAAAGGGTTAGAAAAAATCACTGAAAGGAAGGTAATTAAGTGGTCAAATCTTTGAAGTGCTGATGAGATCAAAGAACAGATTCAAGGCAAGTAATTAATGATGAAGCGAAGGGGATATGAAAATGGGAGGCATGGTGAGAAAAAGGAATATCTGAATATCAGATTTCAGTGGTAAAACAGACAAGATCTAGGGAATAGTTATGGATATGAAATTGAATAGAAATGAATATTGTTAGAAATGAACAAGGGAGTGAACTGAGGCATCATATCGTTTGGTTGTTCAAAAGCATGAAGTACAAAAAAGGTTGAGAGCCGGGTTTAGAAATAGGGAGTAAGAACGATCGCAAAAGCCTTCAACTAATGAGGATAAATGTCCATGACTTTGTTGAAGAGAGAAAAGATGATGGCAATAATTCTCAAAAGGGCTGGGGATGTTCTAGAAGGGTAGAGGATTAGATGAATAACGTCTTGCAAGTCACATTAAAGAACAATGTACTTAATGATAGCCGGGTTTCATATCAGTCATGGATACGGTGACCATTTAATTTATCATACGACTAGAGATGCTTTCTAGAGTGAAAAGGGGAATTATTGATTGTAGGCTGAGTTACAGTCACAGATTGGACCTATTCTGTGAAAATAAGGGTGTTTCTTCACCCTAATCCCAGAGTAAAGGAAGAATCCAGTCTAGACATTGAGAAATTGGAGATTTGTTTGCTTATGAATGCTTTTAAATTAATAAATGGAACCTATGTAAATTTTATCACTTGCATAAAACATAGTATTTTGTCAATATCTGGGCCCATAGAAAAGAAAAATACTTTGTTCTAGTTGGCATGTTGCCAAGCGATCATAAATATGGTATAGCTTCTGGGAGTAAGACATGCATATATACACAATATAGATTCATAATTTGTAAAACAAATCACAACTGCCAATATAAAATGAGTTAAATAGCATGTGCAGAACTTCAGATGAATTTGATAACAAGATTAAAACAGGAAACCTAAGATATGTGAACATTTATGACATAGCATGAATGGTAAATACAACAGGATACAGGCATGTGAGTTACATATGAGTTTTTTATTTTTTATTTTTTGGAAGCAAAATACAGGGTGTAGTCATATCATCAATATTGATAAGGTATTAATTCTTTTGTTTGAAAAACAACTTATTTTAATAAAAATAATAAGGAAAATGTTCACAGTTTTTACTTCTTGTTAAGTTCTCTTATTCCCATCTTTAAAACAAAACAAAGAAACTTGAGGCTACCTATAGACTCTATCCAAACTTCTTGTTATTGCTGATGTAGCGAGCAACCAAGATTAATGAGAAAATGTTTGCAGCCACCAGAAACTACATGCTATTCTGTGATATGTTAAGCTTCACATCCCATTTGAGGCCATTTAAATGGTAACAGAGTGAAGTTGAGTCGATAGGCTGTTAAAAATTCTTCATTAACTCTTCACTCTTTAGGAATGGCTCCTTTCATTGGCTATTTCAGAGCTTATTTCTTCAGTGCATTAGATTTTCTATCACACTACTTAGGCTGGAAGTTGATTGGGAACAAAAGAAAAAAAAAATGCAACCCCCAATTGTGAAAGGAGAAAAGGATTGTAATCTATCTCCCTCAGTCACAATTTCTGGAAGAAGGTCAAAAAAAATTTCATTTGTTCTCTCCCCGCCTCCTTAAAACTGCAACCATTCTCTTACATATTCACCATCCACCTTTTTCATTTGTTCTCTTTTTCATTTGTACCTTAGCATGATATATGTTTATTTATTATGATTATTGCTTATTGTGCTTTTTTCCCACTAGAATTTAAGTTTCTTAAGGGTAAGGATCATTATCTGTTTGGTTTATTGATGCACCCAAGTGCCTAGGACAGTTCCTTACATACAGTAGGTACTCAGTAGATATGTGTTGAAATGAAAATCTGTCTTAAAATTACATAATTATATGACCCAAGTATAAGGAGGAGATTAGTATCTCATATTGTCAACAAATTGATAAATCAGTGAATGTCACAAGAATAACCTGGAATTAGTTAAAAGGTGTAGTAACATATTCATTTTCTTAAATGAATGTGTAAAAACACCAGATGTTCCTTTGTATTATATAGGTTTTCCCTACATGTGGCATATGGAAATGCAAAAAGAAAAAATCCCATTTTGACAGATAGGTTCATAAAAAAATGGTTTTTTTAAAAAAAAATTAAATCCTGTTATAACCCACTAATGCCAAGCAATATTCCAACAACAAAATTCCATGGCAACCAAATAATATGGAAGATGTTTAATAATTCTTTGGAATTGTATGCAGATCAGTAAATATTTGCCGTGTACCTAATATAAAGTCAGGACTGAGGTAATACTGAGAAATAATGTGGGCATTACTGATTTTCATCCTCAAAAATACAAACATTTCAGGACAGGCATCATTACTTTGTAAACAATGAATATTGAGTAAAGAAGAAAGAGGAATGACTGATTTTTTTTAATTAACTGGACACAATAAATGAGAATGCTAATAGTTGCATCATAATAATATAGGTGAGAAGATCAAGTTTACGGGAAAATAAAATATGATCATACTTTGTGGGTTAAGTTTAAAATGCATCTAGGTAGAGGAAGCTAGCAGGTGCAAATACAATTTGAAAGCTGGACACACTAGTATAGATGAAACCTCACCCCATTGATATGAATAGTATTGTTCTAGGAGAAAACAGAGCAAAAAAATAATAAGAGTTGGAAGAGATCTTTATGAAAGCGAAGAGCTAATCATAAAGGTTGGATTACAATCAGATTTAAGGGGAAGAAATGAGTGTCAGACTGTGAGATCAATTAAAATAAGCATGTTAGCTTTGGTGGTTGGTCACTTCTTGGCGATTTTTATGGCAGCCTTTTCATCAGACAGCCAACTATGAAAGGAAAATCGACATTTTCTATGATAAATCTGATATATGAGTTCAGTGGTTATATTGATATATGTACATGTAATGGACTTCTCCAATTTTCTTTGTTGATAAATACCTCAGTTTATATTTGATACTTTAATATCATCTAAAGGCTTAGGGAAATGGCTGTCTTGAAGAGTTAATGTATTTACCTAAGTACCTGAGTGATAAACTCACTAGGGAAAACAAGATACCATATGTCTATTTTAGAAATTTATAATGCAAGTAATTACTCACATTACATTGTCACATGTGAGTTATTTATCAACAACAAGCCTAAGATTAGGTCTCTCAAAATACAGTATTATCTAAAGAATAAAGACCAGGTAGAATGATAAGTACGAAAAAAATCACCTTTCAAGTTTGACTCCAAAGTTAACTAACATAAGAGAGTGAAGAACAATTTTTGACATAAGAAATCAAGGAGGAGATTATAAGGAATAAAATACACATTTTAATTGCAAGTGAAAGCACTCACGTTATTTTAGGAACAAAGGTAAAATTTTTAATCATATTCCTACACCTCCCTTCTTTTTTTTCCCTGCAATTTCACAGTTTTGTTTTTTTGAATGTCATGATATTTAAAGTTAATTTTCTAAATTTCCATGAACACAAATGAAATAAAGCAGATTATCCTGATAATTTTTTTTTCTTCATCACCTTTTCAAATTTGAATTCATGTATATTAGGGGAAAGACATTGTAGACAAAGATTGTTAGTGGGGCTCATGGGGCCTTTTTTCTGATTTTGAATTCCTGGCAAACAGATTGCTGCAGCTCCGACAGTAAAAATAGCAGATGGGATTAATTAACTGGGTGACAACTCTTCAGACCTACCTAAATTAATATTTTTCTCCAAACAATGTATTCTGATTATCATAAAACTAAGTGACGTTTATAGAAATAGATTTTGGTCTCAGTGATTTTTCAGAATGTATTGGTAGCTATTTTTTTCCCCTTGTAAGAGCTGGTTTCATCTGTTATTTGCATGTTAATCTTTCTAATCATTTTCCTGAAGGAAGCAATCATATAGAAGGAAAGTACATCTTGTTTGTAAGGCTACAGTTTGTCCTGACCTCAGGGACTCCTTCCTCTGCAAGAGTAAAAGGTTCAGGAGATTAATTTATTCACAGAAATTCATCTCAAACCCAAACCTCCAAGGAGCAATTAATTATCTTTTGTATGAAAACTGCAAATCAACACATCAACATAACATTTTCACCAGGGTTGTTTAAACTATGTGGGATCTAAGGGTAAAAGGTCATTTGTTTAACAAAAAAAAGTATCACATTTCGTCAAATCAAGTACAAACTGGTAGATCACAATTTCAAAGATTTTAAAATGTGTATCCATTCCCCCCTCTCTTATATGAAATATAGAATTTTCATTGTAGAAACTTTTCAGCAGCACAAATTACACACTAATATAACACTTTTGCTAGTAAGGGGAATATCTTTTAATTTGGAGCCATTTTTTGTGTCTAATAATGAGAAAGCTGTAGAGAAGGAGTAACCCTCCCCATCCCCCTTTTTGGCTTCATTCAAAATTGTTTTGCATGCTCTACCAGTTGGTATCATGAACTCTACATTGAGAGACTCTAACATGAAAAACACCATGAAGCTACTCTTTAATGTGTTGTATAAATACTGTTAGACATAGCACTGTCCTCTCCCACACTCTACTGTAGTGTACTAGCTATGAAGGCTGGTAGGAAATACTTCCTTTAAAAAACAAAACAAACAAACAAAAAAACTCTGTTTAGCCTGTGAGAAATAATACTATTTACTTGATTGAATAGGTTACCCTTTTTGCTTTGATGGCCAAGGAGCTGAGTACCATATTTGTTGTTAATTTTTAATAATATTTAGGAGTCTTTGGCTTCTTTGCATTCTAATTTATCATTAGGGCTTGAGTTCTTATTCTAATTTAGAGCATATTTGATAATTTTTTTTCTAAAATTAGGCAGACACACATATATGTGTATATATACACAGACATACACATATATACTTCTATCTATCTCAATTTATATGTCTTTTAATCTACAGGTAATTTTGCGTGGAAGGAATCTGGGTACCACAAGCAGAGAACAAGAAGCAATCAGAATTCTGGGTCCCAGCATGGCACATATTAAGAGAAGATTCCTTACCATTTACAAACTGTAAGTTAAAAAAGTTTTTCTTTTTTCTTTGCTTTCCTCCCTCTGTTCCTCCTTTCCTCATCTCCTCTCTCCCTTCCTCCCCTATCTCTCTCACACAATTTCTCTCTTTCTTTCTTGGTTGTTTTTGCTTTGTTTTTGTTTTTGTTTTTGTTTTCATATGCCCCTACAGTGAGGATATTCTTTCCTTATGTGCTCTATCTACCCTCTCCTCAGATTTAGATTAAATGCAGATTTATAGCTACAGCTAGCTAGTTTTGTTATGAACAGAAAGCAAATGCAGAACCTACAGCTGTGTAACTAGCCAGAGAAAGAGGAGGGCAAGGAATAAGGAAAGAAGGAAGCTTTTTTCTTCTTTAATTTACTCTGCAACAAAATGTCTAGAAGAGTTTTCCTAAAATGTTTTATGCAAGAGAATCAGTTTTTTGAGGACTGTGTTTCAGAATATGCTATTTTGTATTATATTCTTTACTTCTGAAATCTCTGTTAACTCATTCAAGCCCCAAGGGTGCTATTTAGCAACTGCCTGCTTTGGTCAACTAGCTACTAAGTAATTCAAAAAAAGTTTAGATATAGCATAGTAAAAATGTTACAGACCAGTACTCTCATGTTAGCCCAAAATTCCTATTTTTTTTCCTGCTAAATATTTTATCAAGTTTTCTTTGCTTTAAATTTTTACTATTTTTTCCCTCTATCATTTTTGAGGACATCCATTAAGAAGGAGTAAGATGGTAAAAGTGGAATAAGATAGAATATTTTAAGAGAAACACAGGACAAAGGTTCTTACTGGGTCTTTACTTAGCTTCTCTTGGTATCAGTTTTTATTTTAACTGGGTAGTTTCTGCCATCTTTCATTTCGGACATTATCTGCTTCTAAAATATATGAGTGTTTGAATCATTATTAAATATAATGCTGCATAGTTGCATAAAAAGTCCAAACCTGTTTAATTAAAAATGTTACTTTGAATATGTTAAAATAATATATGGCTTTTAATAATAAAAGTTGCCCAATTGTAAGCCTGGTTGCCCATCCCATTATCATCTGCACAAGTTTCAATTTACCAAGTAAAACTTCAGTCAACCTTGAAATATTAAAAACATAAAAAAAAGTTAAAACATATTACCTGAAATGACAATTTAAAAATTTGCACATTAACAGAATTTCTTGAAACAACGCTGTTCCTTTGTATATTGTTTGGAAAAAAGTGTGGTTTGGAGTTTGAATGCCTCAGGTATCCAATTTTTAAATGACAAATAAGAAACTTAGATTTTTCTAGCAATTTTTTTTCTAATCTTGTGATTTCTCCAGAGAACTTCCCTCCCTTGATTGGGTATCTGTGCAATCCATTTAAAATTTATTCATATAATGTGGGAATAAGTGTATGAGTCAGTAAGGAAAGTATGCTTGCAAAAAAGTATGTGATGCATTCTTTAGGTATAGTTATTTCTTAGAGTCCTAGAAGAACAAAATGAAAAGCATCGGCAGCATATAATATTCTAAATATTCATTTCATAGCATACCATGGACCACATATTTAAGCATTGATTGTAATAGCCACAGGTTTTTTTTTGTTTTTTTGTTTAGTTTTTTGTTTTTGTTTTTTTGAGACAGAGTCTGACCCTTTTGCCCTGGCTAGAGTGCCATGGTGTCAGCCTAACTCACAGCAACCTCAAACTCCTGGGCTTAAGCAATCCTTCTGCCTCAGCCTCCCGAGTATCTGGGACTACAGGCATGTGCCACCATGCCCGGCTAATTTTTCTATATATATTTTTAGCTGTCCATTTAATTTCTATTTTTTTAGTGGAGATGGGGTCTCACTCTTGCTCAGGCTGGTCTCGAACTCCTGACCTCAAGCAATCCACCAGCCTCGGCCTCCCAGAGTGCTAGAATTACAGGCGTGAGCCACCGCACCTGGCCAATAGCCACAGTTTTGATCTTCATTATTTCAAAAGTTAACATCCTTGATGTATGATTCACCAGAAGTCAATATCCACTGACTCATATTTAAAAGTAAATTATGGCACTATACCCCATAATCCCTAAATATTTCAGTATATATTTCATAAGAACTAAGACATTCTCCCTCATAACCACACTAAGATTAACAAAATAAGAAACTTTAACAAAACTTTAATAACAAAAATGTAATACTATTACCTAATCCACAACCCATACTTAATTGTCCCAATACTGTCTTTTTTATCTACCATTTTTTCTAGTCTAAGAACCAATTTGGGATCATGCACTGCATTTAGATGTCATGACTCATTAGTCTCTTTTAATTTAGAAAAGTATCTCAGCCTTCCTTTGTGTACCTAGAGCTTGGCATTTTTGAAGAGTACAGGCCAGTTATCTTATGGAATATTCTTCAGTTTGAGTTTGCCGTATCTCATGGTTAGATTCAGATTATGCATGTGAACAGAAATGTCACAGAAGTGATATCCTTTTAAGTGTTCCATATTAGGAGGCCCAGGATGTCTGTCCCAGTATTAGTGATGTTAACTTTGATCCCTTGGTTAACGTGGGGTTCACAGGTTTCTGCTCTGTAGCACTATGTTTCCCTGCATTAATGTGGGAACATTTTTTGAGATAATATAAAATTTCTATTCTTCAAACCTATTACTTCAGTAAACATTGGTGATACTTTAGCTCCATCATGCTTTCTACATTTATTATTTGGTATTCAGTTTAAGTAACACGTTTTCTATATATTTATGTATTTATTTATGCAATTTGGCCTCATGCATATTTATTTTATTCAATTAGTTATAATCCATGAGCAGTATCATTTATTTTGACACTCAGTTTGTCCCAAATATGGTCAGAGAGAACACTTTCAAAATGGCTCCTACAGAAACCTGATTTTTATCTGCCCAGCTCCACCTTCTCCTACCAATTTCTCAGAAACATTCTTTTCTTAGTTCTATCTACTTAGTGACATATGGGGCAGTCCATGCTTTTGCACTGGGACACTGACAAACTGGAGATGGTTTATCAGTCTATAAATGGGCATGTGACCTAATTTGGCCAAAGTCATCTCCACAAATGCCACTGGCTGATTTGTCAAAGGACCTGCAGCTGACCCTAGCGAGGCTAATAGGAATCTGGGCTCAGAATTTTGAATTGAAATAAACTGACTCTAATTTATTGACTGCTCCATTGAATAATCGATAAATGAATAGGTAAGTTATGGGTAACATAACCCTGAAAACAGCTAAATTGTTTTTATAATGCCCTGCCACATGGCATGACATGCAACAAATATTATCTTTCCTTAAAATGTTTCTTCTATTTCTAATTGTTAAGCCAGACATAGGAAGGTGGAGGACTTTCAGTCTACAATGCCTTGCCTTTAAGTAATAAGAATCCTCAACTCTCTTTACAAATAGCCCTTCACTAATACTTTTTACCCTGGGATTTCTAGCTTATCCCTTTCTACTCCTGTCCCTAATGTAATCACAGGCAGCTGTCGGTATCTGCAGGTCCTGCATGGGGAATTCAACCAGTCTTGAATGAAAAATACTTCAAAAAAAAAATTAAAAATAATACAAATAAAAAGACAATACTGTATAACAACTATTTATGTAGCACTTACATTGTATTAGGTATTATAAGTAATCTAAAGATGATTTAAAGTATACAGGAGTATGTTCATAGTTTATATGCAAATATCGTGCCATTTTATATAAAAGACTTGAGTATCCACTGATTTTGGTATTTGTAGGGGTCGTGGAACCAATCTCCTGCAGATACTGAAGGATGACTGTAAAATAACTGCTATACATTTTTTCCCCTATCTAAAAGTTTGATATATTTGCCTGGTTTGCCTGATTTAGATTAGTCTTCCTGATGTCCTGTTCTCTGAAGGTGGAAGAGAAAATCAAATTTAGACTTATATCCACACTAAGTTAACAACTAGGGGCAGGGAAAGAGTTTATAATATTTGCTAAGGAAAATGCTGATAATCACAGAGAGAATCAGTTGACTCTGTTCCTTGGACACTTGGGGATTCTGCTTTGCATATCATATATGCACATGTAAATTACAAAAGCTATATGTAGACTACTGTGATTAAAATTTTACAGTATACCTTATCAGTTAATTTTTATGTATAATCATACTGTATGTTACTAAATCAATATCATTTCTTATGAAATCATAATTGCAGGTGTTTTCTTCCACTGCCTTTCAAGTCATTTTAAAATGACTCAGAGGACCAATTCCTGTCTCAGCTGATTATCAGAAAACATATTTTATGTATATAGATTTATTTTTTCTTATAAAAAAGCTAAAATGATACAACAATGTCTCCATTCTACTCCAAAGAGTAGAAAAGTTAGAGACAATTACACTGCCCAAATATGATAATCCAATGAAAATAAACACCTGAAAATAGATACCAGTTATTCTTTTTATTCTAGTTATTCTTTTCTTTGTATTTCTCTTACATTATCTTTATAAGCTTTTTTCAAAAGTATATATAACTTTACACAAATAATAAAAATGTATAGCTTAATTTATAAGGTTATGTAATTTTTTTTTTTTTCTTTAAGAAACAGGGTTTCACTCTGTTGCCTGGGCTAGGGTACAGTGGCATAATCATAGCTTACAGCAGGCTCCAAATCCTGGGCTCAAGTGATTCTCCTGCCTCAGCCTCCTGAGTAGCTGGGATTACAGGCACACATCACCATGCCAGCCTAATTTTTCCTTATTTTTTGTAGAGACAGTGGTCTCACTATATTGCCCAGGCTGGTCTTGAACTCCTGGCCTCAAGCCATCCTCCTGCCTCAGGCACCCAAAGTGCTGGGATAATAGGCATGAGCCACCATGCCTGGCCAGGTTATATAAATATTTTGAAAGGAGATGGGCCTATGCATTAATCATGTATTTTGCCAAAGTTGTTTTATTTGTTGATGGGTAGAGTCTTTTATTCACATATCCAGGTGACTTAGTCGCTAATTATTGATAGACTGTGTGGCTAAATAGGAGCCTAGGACATTTCTGTCTCCCTCACTATAGGGAAGTGCTGTTGGCTGTGGCCTTCCTTTCACTTTTGTATGCAGTAAACTGGCTTCCATTTTGGTATTAGTTTTTCTCCACATGCTCTAGGAAGAGGTATCTATGCCTCCTCCTCCAGGAGAGGAGCCTATTGGCCTAAGGCAATTATCTTCAGTACCCAATAATTGGTTCAGAGATGAATATTTAACTAAATTGTGGGGCAAAACAGGGGTAAGACATTTGTTTGGAGCTTCTGGGAGAAATAATTTCCTCATTTTGGTATGACATCTACCTAGACTAACATCCTCTTCCTTTTAGATGTAAACAAGGAAGAATGTAGTCACAGAATCTGCTGAGTGCTGTCCAACACCATAAAGAGAACTAATATTAAGATGAGGTACATGCCTAATATTAGCTTTCTTTGAAGATTTTATTGTGTCACTGGATTTAGCCTCACCTGGAGCCCATTCATCCTACGTCTGTACTTTTCTGCTTATTCCATTTAGTATTTTTGCCAGAGTTGGATTTCCTGTCACTGATAATGGAAAATTGTGTATTAGACTCCATGCCAATTGTAGCTGTTCGGAAACAACATCAAATTGCACAATATTGAAAAAGTACTCAATAAGTATTTATTTTCTTTTTCTTGATTTAGGGAAAGGGGCAAGTGAAAGGAAAAAATGATTGATGAATTTAAATGTATATTATTGGTATATTTTAAAGGAAAAATATTAGGATTCTTACTGTACTCCTATTTCCTCATAAGCAAAGAAAGAAAAGTATCAAGCTGGTTAAAGCTTCTACCAGAGAAATAAATATTGGCATCAAAGCAGATAATTATTGGAGAAAAAGAGTGTGTAAAGAGTCAAGAATATTCCAGTTGTTAGTGTTCAATTAATCTGCAGAAGGACTTAATGGCTCTTGCTTGTAAACGTGAAGCTTTACATACTGGTTCTAAAATCTTCACAGGTAAAGGAATTCATTGAGGCATTTAAAAAATTGGCTGTATTCAATTTTCACCCTTGAATATTTTCATTGAATTGCTTTGCGGTGAAGCCGAGACATCTGCATTTCAAGAATCCTACCCAGATTATTTTCATGCTAGTGTTCCAGGGACCATGTTTTGTAAAGTACTGCTTTAGAGAAATGTAGATGTTAACTTCTTTCATTACACCTGAAGGGTTTTAACATAGGCCCTCAACAGAGGCCTGCTTGCCTAGGGCTTGGCTGAACTAAAACATTCCAGGGAGAGCCGAGTTCATGTCCCCAGGCTTCTTCAAGACTCTAGGCAATAATCAATCATCCAGAAATTGAATATGCCAATAAAGAGAAGGAGCAAAGGAGCACACTCTTCTGGTTTTTTCTAGCAAATCTTAACGAGTACTTTGGTTCTTAAAAGGAGAGCTTTGTAATGAGCAAAGCCCCTTTGTCTCAAGCAGAGAGAAGTGGCCTTAAGTCTCACTGTGCTCAGTCTTCATTTACTTGTCTAATTGACTTAATTTATGGGAGAAAATAGAGATTGCAAATTCTGCCACTTAATTGGAAAAAGAAACCAAAATAAATGGTAAATGATGTGTGTGCCAAGTACAAAGGTTATAAGAATTACAAAGGTTACTGCTACAATTTGAAATTTGGAACACTAACCTCAAGATACGTTTTAAACTCCAGAGAAGGAATCAGTTACACTTTTGCAAAACTGTTCTGATAAAGATATGATGGTAACTTCTGCTTAGATATTTCTCCGGAAAATAGGGTTAGCAGTTTATTTTAAAGTGCATATATTTATATTTTTTCCACATTGAAGTAACATTTCTTTTTTAAAAAAAAATTAGAAAACAAAAACTAGAATTAAAGAAAAATAAAAATACTGATGATCTCATTCAAATATATATATTCATCACTTTTTATGTGTATTTCCTCATAAACCTTTTTATTATGTGTAAGAGATGTTTTCAAACATAGCATATGAAAGGTATTATATCTTAATATTTCAAATAGATTTCTATGAATATTTCCCCATTTAATGGAATAATTTTTATGGAAGTCTTCAATAATGTCTCTGTTCTCCAAAATGTATGTAATGTACATTATGAACCTATCTCTTATGGTTGGATATAATGGTTGTTTCTATTTTAAAATACTGATAATAATAATACAAAACAAAATGTCTATTAATTTTAAGTGCTCAATATTTGCCAAGCACCGTGCCCAAGGTTTTTGTATGCATTACCTGATATAAAAATTAATATTTTATATGATAAAATATACAAGGACTTGATTCTGAATTCTACTATATTAGAATATAAGCCCAAAATAATCATAAAATTAAATTTGGGGAGATATGGTCATGTAACAAAGGTAAACCATTCTACATAAAAGAAATCTGTTGCCAAGTAAAAATTTATCACTTTGATATTTAACATTAGCATGAATTTGCAGGGGAAAATAAAGGATCTTCCAATTTTCTGTCTTTAAAAAATAAACAGAGAATTTTAATGATTATATTTTTAAGCAGGTAGGAGATGTGGCCCAATTCCCTTCTGCCATCTTCTCTGTCACCTAGTTAGGTTTTGTATGAAAGATGAAACTAAAAGTGGAAAAATAAGTTTGTATTTCACAACTAGCCTCAAAGTTAACACAGACAAAAAGGGGGAAAAATAGCTGATTTTCCTCTAACTTCCTACCTTTTTTTCCCTGAACTTAAAGGAGGATCAGAAAACAACTAGGGAGGTCTCATGCAAAGGGACTGGCTATGGAAGCTGGACATTGGAAGTCGGTGAGAAGGGGCCACAGCAGGCCCTACCTCGCAGGCCAAAGTATCTCTGAGGAGGCCAGATGATCACGAGAGCCTGCATTTTAGAGTGGCTGACAGGGACATGCCTTTTATCTTTGAAGAACTGTCCCTTAAATTTCTCTCAGACCCCTGGTGCATCTTAGCAGAGTACTGAGTCTATGGACTCCTCTCTAGAAATACGTGATCTGTGATCACCGATTAGCATCAGCATTGTCGAACAGATGAAATTCCAAAAAATATTTTGTACTATGGCTACTCTTAGCTATTTTGGGGATAAAAACCCTTATAAACCAATGAACTCCAGTGTTATCAAAAGACTCCCTTTATAAAATCAGAAAAAAAGAAAAAATGCTAAATGTAACTAAGAAACTGTTTCAAGTCTTTTCCTTCTTTCTTTATAAAGTAACTTAGAGGCCTTTGGAACAGAATGATCTTCCTTTTTAACTGGAGGAAACTATATATGGAGTAGGTTAGAGTTTTATACATTTTTTTTTTCCTTTTACTCTTTCTCTAAAACCAGAAATTGCCTTTACATGGTGATTTCTACCAGCCCAAATAGTCCTAAAACCACTGCTAAGAAAATACTTACATATACAAAATTGCTACCTTGGGTTCGATCAATTATGGAAGAAAAGCTATCATTCTCGTACCCTTAAAAATGACATTTTCAACTGCCTCACACAGAGCATGCCCCAGGGGGTTCTTGGAAGCTCAGAAGTAAAAATTATACATGTTCATTTCTCAAATTTTTAGAGGTCTGAGGCAGATTTTCCTTAAGACTCTTTACCAAAAATTACAAAAATAATCTGCTGTAACTCTGTACTCATGAAATAATGCTCAGTCACACTCTTTTCCTCCTGGTTAGGAATACATTTATTTTTGATACAAGACCTAGCCTTAGGGATCACTGACCTTTCCTGCCAAAGGGTAAAAGTTAAAAAAGAAGGACTGCCCACGATATACTGAAGTAAGGGAACTGAGGTGAAATAGTGACAAAAGGGAGGAAGGGATCCAGGGAAAGATAAGAAAGTGGATATAAATGGGATAATATATATTATCTTTTACATCAGGATTTCATAAGAAGAAATTAGAGAAGGAATGTATTGATAAAATATTAGTAATATTTAGCCTTCTTCAGTGAATTCATGTATTAATTCTATAATTAAGAATGTTACAGTTGGAGTGGAACCTGAATATTATGTGTTCCATTATGTTACAAACCACTTTCTTTCTTTATTTTTCCTTTTTCTTTCTTTTTTTTTTTTTTTTTTTTTTTTTTAGAGATGGGGTCTCGCTCTATCACCCAGGCTGGAGGTGCAGTGGCCTGGTCATAGCTCACTGCAGCCAAGAACTCCTGGGCTCAAGCAATCCTCCTGCCTCAGCCTCCTGAATAGTAGCTAGGACTACAGGTATGAACAACTATGCTTGGTTATTTTATTTTACTTTTTTTAGATGCAGGGTCTCACTATGTTGCTCAGGCTGGTCTGACACTCCTGGCCTCAAGCCATCCTCCTACCTCAGCCTCCTAAAGTACTGGGATTACAGGTGTGAGCCACCACACTCCACCTCCAACTATTTTCTAAAGAAAACTACTTCCATAACATGGTACTAGGTTGTTAACAACAAATAAGAAAAGAGAAATAAAGTTTCTCTTTTTAAATATATTTTGGAATCAGTGAAGTCCACCCACTTTAGGAGAATCTGATTATACTATACTTCACTATATTAAAGTTTTCTGAGGAGTCAGGAGAAAACAAATAAACAAACATTTAACTTTATCCAAGTATTTTCCAAATCTTTTTGATTATGCAGTCATGGAATATAAAAACGTGTGGAACTGATTCTGTGGTTCCTGGCTGGGTAAATACTGAACTTGAATTGTATCCAGATTAACAGATGAAGAAGTTGATATCTGGGATATTTCCTTAATCACCATTACAGGACTTTTCAAACAAGTCAATAATAAGACAAAATAATGAAGATTAAAACTTCAATGTTCCATTAATGAGATATTATATTAAAAAAATACTAATGTCACCATATGCCCGGGCTCAGAAGTCTTCCTTTTACTGATATCTCTAATATTCTCAATGTTAGGTGGTTGCATGTTAAAAATCTTATATTACAGATAAATTATATCTCTCATAGTAGAAAAAGTTTAGGTCCTGGCTTTATTCGGTAGAAATAAAATGTATTAAGTCATTGAATTCTGGCATGACATTATGAAAGATAAGAACATGAAAAAAAGACTAGAGTGTTCCCACATTCTTTTAAACATAAGAATAAATGGTTCGAGTGTAGAGTTGCAAATGGACCAAATAAAGCAGAAAACTTAAATAAAAGATTGCAAATATGATACTTCTAGTTACTTCAATTAGCAGGCTAATACTCTTTATGTTAATAATAGATAATTTAAAATGCTACATCAAAGAAAATGAACAATTAAACTGAAAATATATCTCCATGGACAGGTTCAAGTTTAAAGGAAGCTTTGAGATAAAGTATGGAAGAGGTTCACAAAAAGGAAAGGAGCTGTTTTGGTTTATAAAGGAATTGTACAGAGCCTGTGAGCTTGCCACGCTCTTGGGCATTGCAGACTTGTGTCTGCTAATGTGGCTGTCATCAGCGTAAATAAGTAATGTTTTAATAATTCCATGTTGTTTCACCTCCTGTCCAGGAGGAAATCCCAGGACTGACCACTGCTGTGATTTTTGCAAATTGGCTTAAGTTACCAGCAATTATGTCAACTTCCTTTCTTAATTATTTTCTCCAGCCTTTGCTGCTACCAAGGAAGTTTGGTCTTGATCATATAGGTTACAATTAACCATCAGAATCATTTTGTCTATCTATCACTAACTCCACTTTGTTTATACAATTGTAAAATCTTTGAGACTCATATAACTAAAAATGAAAATCAACCCATTACTAGGTGCAAGAAAATGAACTAGTGTCTATGAGACTTTCAAAGATGGAAATTCCTTAACTATTATTAATGTAGAACATTATAATGCTAAGTAAATAATCATAGTTAATATCTTTGACTTGCTACCCACTTTATATGAATCTTTTTAACTCTCACAGAAATTCTTACAAAAAGATGGATACTACTGTCATTATATAAAAAGAAAAAAAAACCCTGAAATACAGAAAAAAGCATAATTTGCCCAGTTTTCATAGTTGCAAACAGTAGTTTTTAAACTTAAACAGTTTGACTCTACAGCCTACACTTATAAACATGATCCTACATGCATTAACTTTCTGTAACTGCTGACAAATTACCACAAACTTGTTGGCTTAAAACAACAGATATTTATTCTTTCACAGTTCCGGAGGCCAGAAGTCCAAAATCACTCTCACTGGGCTGAAATCAAGGTGACAGCAGGGTCGCACTCCAGAGGCACTTGGGGAGAATCTGTTCCATGCATCTTTCAACTTCTGGTGGCTGCTGGCTTTCCTTGGCCTGGGGCCGCATCATTCCTATCTCTGCCTGCATGATCACGTTAATTTTGCCTGTGAAATGCCCCCCACCCCTTCCCCTCTATCCTATATAGGGAATTTGTGATTACATTCAAGGCCCATACAGATAATCCAGGATAAGATACATATATCAAAATTATTAACCTAACAATAATTACAGGCCAGGTGCAGTGGCTCACACCTATAATCCTAGCACTCTGGGAGGCCAAGGCAGGTAGATCGTTTGAGCTCAGGAGCTCAAGACCAGCCTGAGCAAGAGCAAGACCCCATCTTTACTAAAAAATAGAAAGAAATTAGCTGGACAACTAAAAATACATAGAAAAACTTAGCCGGGCATGGTGGCGCATGCCTGTAGTCCCAGCTACTCGAGAGGCTGAGGCAGAAGGATTGTTTGAGCCCAGGAGTTTGAGGTTGCTGTGAGCTAGGCTGATGCCACGGTACTCTAGCCCGGGCAACAGAGTGAGACTCTGTCTCAAAATAAATAAATAAATAAATAAATAAACAAACAATAATTGCAAAGACCATTTTTCCATATACACTGACATTCACAGATTCCAGAGATTAAGACCCGATACCTTTGAGGGGCATTCTATGGCCTATCACACAAAACGTTCTCTCTTATATGCCATATGGCTATTGAACTTAAGGCTTTAATGATACAAATGAAAAACAATGATATTTTTTCAGTTAGTTGGAAAGAAAGTAAACATAAAGATGGGAGATGATATTCTTATCCTGTACTTGGTAGAGAGAATATATTGAGTAGTAGATTTAATAAAGGGGTTTTCAACAAAATCCGTAAGAAGAATAAAAAAGATGTGCCTGAATTTTGATCCTAGCAAGCTAAGTCCAGGGCTTCATACCCATGTAAGAAAGGATCCAAAGCATGGGATTTAGATATATCTAAAAACAGCATCCTCCTTGAGATTACTCCAAAAATCTAGCCAGGCAATCATACATGAGATTACCCCAAGTTAGAAACTAAGGTCGCAAAATAAAAATGAGAGAAACAAAGTAAACTAAGAATTTCGGAAAAGAAGGTAGTTTCGAAAGGCTAGATATAATCTTTAAGACACTGGATGGTAGCTTCTGGGACCTTTTTTAGAATAAAGATAGAATTTGAGTGCAGGATAAAGAACGTGGAAAGGAGTCGATAAAATATGGGAAACAATAATCTGAAAATTCAATCCATGGTTTCTTTGCTGATGGCACCAACATATACCCAATTTTTCAAAACAGAAGCCTAAAAGTCATACCTATTATCATCTTGCTCTTTTTTATTCTCCATATCTAATCCATTCCCCAGGACTGTTCACTTTGTCTCTTAAATAGCTCTCAAATCCATCTGTCAGCTACACTGCCTTTTCTATACCACGAATATCTTTTCCTGGGACTATTATAGCCTATTTAACAGACATTCAAAATGAGGCACAGTCTATTCTTTATTGATATGTTAAAAGTTCAATATATGTAATATAGCTTAATAAACTGGATTGGTCATATTTTCCAAATAGTTTAACAAGAACTCTCTAGTAATACCTTACATACAGAAAGAGAAAAATGTCCAAGCCAGATAAAAACTACTATCTTAAAATTAAAATTGACTAGAACTTATAACTTAGAACATCATAAGAAATGGTACCAAAATATGTAAAAACACATTTTTATGATATTAAGCTAATATTTTCTCTTAGAAATTTTTTAAAAACAAGGACAAATGAGCTTGTGTCCTTTGTAGAAATTTATTATATGACTTACTGAATTATATTAAGCTTCTGCAAGAAATGACACATATGGGATGGCTTTTTATTTGAAATTTTGTTTCTTTTACCAGGGTTCATCAAGCTGTTTCATATTTATTTCTCTGATTAATGATATGTCAAAATTCTAATTCTAGTACAAATTTATGGTGTGTTGGCAACTGGAGAATGAAACAGCAATGTAGACAACAGGCAAAATTGATTTTTATCCATCTTCTTTGAATCTCAGTAAATGTTTCCCAAATGTGCTTTTCTGTTGCAATTAAACTAAATATTATAGCCTAATTTCTCTCAGCTATTAATTATGTTACTTCTGAGAACTGAGAATTTCTTAAAGCACAAGGTATAGGTGGATGATACGATTCAATGTGTCAGTCACTCTGAATTAGAGGTTGCATATTTAAGAGTTTCTACTATTATGTTTTCTCATTCATCAAGATACATCGTATCTTTAAAAGGTTATTTAGGGAAAATGGGCTTCATAGGAGTTTTTTACATGAACGCTCTGAATTAATAAAAAAGGAAATATAACTGGGTGATTATATTGGACGTGGATTCAATGAAAGAAGAAGAAAAGAAATGAACTAATGAAAACAAACAAAAAGACAGAATATGAGAACAAAAGAGAGGAAGAAAGAAAATGCATGGAAGACACACAGCTCATTACTCAGGAGGTGGAACACTTATTCCACCTGTTTAACAAGTACAATAATACCAAGAGAGTTCTAAAAAATAAGCACTCCTTCCAGAGGCTAACATAACACCCTCAAAGTGGAGAAGAGGACATTGAAATTGTTTGTGGTTTCAATGCTCTTACGGATGCAGGACATGAGACGTTGAGTCAGACAAGAAAAATAACTTTTGGCATTTGTGGTAAAAATGCTAAAAAAGCCAACTTCTTATTCTTTTTTATTCCAAATGTTACTAAGAAAAAAACCTAAAACTTGTTTGTAAGGATTAACGAGCATATTCTTTCAAACACAATCATCTTTGCCCAAGTTCAAATAGTGCAGCTGCACTTAAAAACCCACTATTCATACTTATGAAACTTGCCACTTTACAAGTAATAACAAAATAGTTATTTCAACAGTATTTATCAAACAAGACTCCTTGGAGACCTGATGATAATGGGATTTTGAATGTTGACTACAGAGAATGTTGCTTAGTCCATTTCAAATCACTGTTGCAACAAGTCATCTTATTCTACCAGGAGTTTAGCTTATGCAGTAGTTAATTGATGACATAGAGGTTCACCTTCCTTCCATTAGTCAAGGAGAAACTAGAGTCCTGCATGTGCAATCATAACCTATCTAGGGATTAGGGCAAAATGAAGTGGAATGTGACTCAAACTGAAGTTCTTAACTTAAAAGTTTGAGAAATGCCTGATGAGTTTTTTAAGCAGAATGCACTTCAGGTATAAATGCAAAGGAGAAAATAGAAGTGTTCTGCCACTCAGAAGTACTACGCATACCCCGGCTGGAACTATCTCATAATGTTGTGAGAATTTCTCATTTGGAGTCACACAGATCCAATCTCTCTTTTTGTCCCCTCCATTCTATTGTGGGGAATTACCTCTTCATCCCTATGTGTAGGCTTGGTGGGAGGGTTATTTCTGTTGGTAGTTTCCCAGATTGGAAGATACAATGGCTGGATTTGTCGTAATTCAAGAGACTTTTTAATTCTCTCCTACCCCAGAGGACCTAGGGGGCCAGCTTGTGACTTAAGCACTGTCGCTCTCAAGTCATCCAACAGCCTGACCACTTTGTTTCAGTTACAAGGTGGTTACTGTACATCTTTCTTCTTGGTTTCTGCTGATTTCCAGCCTCCTATCGATTGCCTGGGCCTCCATAATATTCCTGACTAATTCATTTTTACTTAGAATGCAGACATTATCAGTGAATTCATATTGAAAAGAACAAAATAGAAAACGTTAGTGATGAACTTATTGCCATGTATTGATAAATAATCTCTAACATGAATGTAATCTTAGCATGAATCTTGTTCATTTTTAAAAATAAACAATTCCTCAATAGGATAATAATAGGCTTTTGTAATTAAAAGGATGCTTAAAACTTCCTAACCTCTCATTTGTTGTGCCTGGCCTCTGCATGAGCAATGACAATGATAGAGATCTAAGAATGCGAAGTATCTTTTCAAAAAAGTCATAAACTCTATTTGGAAAGAACAACAAAAATAGTTATATTTATTTCTGAATCTTAAAAAGGATACATTCAAAATTTAAGGTAAACAATTTACATTTTTCTCATTCTACAGAAAGTTTTGATGTGTTTTATATAATTGTTGCAGTAAAAAAAGACTTTTGTATCTTAGGCTCCCAAATCATAAAATCAGGTATACATATAAACCATGAGGGCTAAGCATTGATTTTTTTGAAATATTCTCAATTAATCCAGCTATACTTATTGAGCAATTACCAGGTGATTAACTTTGTTATACCAAAGGTAAGCAACAAAGAAATATTCAAAGATTGATGTACTTGTTTTCAGTGGAATATACTGGGAATTGAGATATTTTATTAGATAGTTCCATATAACATTACTATTAACATTATAAATGCTGGGGATAGAATGAACTATAGCAACAAACTATGCAATTTATGGATCATGCAGAATCTCCTGTATGAGAGGGTAGAAATTAAAATATAGTATGAGTTTTAAAGTAATTGGAGTAGAGTTGCAGTTTCAGAAAAGAGAAGTGTGCAGTAATCTTACACTAGCAAACAAAGAAAGCAGTGGTATCCATCTAACATCAAAAGTCTTGCCAGTTCTGCTTCTTTTCTCTTGCAGTTGCCCTTGTCCTCTAGCCAGATTAACTCTACAGATCTGTCACCAGGGGTCTTGAAATCTATAGCTTTTTGGTAAGTGGACACATATTTCAAATCTAGATGAGTTGGCTCAAATCCTGTTTAAGGGGGATATTGAGTCTGCTCCCACCTTGATTTTGGAAAACACGTGGTGTTGATGATGTTGAAGACCATAACCTGGAGAGTAGCAGTGTGAGATCCAAAAATATCAGTGCCCAGAAGCTTGGGAAGTGACAGGCATTTTCATAAAAATGACTTGGAATCTTTCTTTCTTCTATGTCCAACTGGGAACATATCTCTCTGACTTGTGCACACTCTCTGCAAAAAAAAAAAAAAAAAAAAAAAAAATCTGCTCTACACTCTTGCCTAATTTAAACACTGGACAAAAAATACAACATCTATTTTGAAATGCACATAGAGATTCAGTATATATTGGAAGGAGAAAAGCTTCCACAAAGCTAAGCAAGAGGGTGCATCTGTGATTGGAGGAGTCAGACAGATGCACCTGATGCTAAACCAACTTCTGAGGAGGTTTGGAAAAAGCAACACACTTCCCATCTCATTGGAAATGAATCATGAGTGTTCCCTGCTTATGGTGCTGGAACGCAGTTTCCTATTTTTATTACAAGAAGCATTATCTGGCAAGAAAAGTGAAACAATTCCAATGCACTTAAAGAAAATAAGTGGGAAGGGGAAACTTAAAGAAAATAAGTGGAAAGGGGGGGAAAAGCACTAATTTACTTTTCTTGCATTCTTTCAGAACTTCATTTTGATTATTTTCATTATCACCTCTTTTAAACGTCTTTTTTGCTCTGTTCTGAGTTATTCCTTAAATTAATGATTTCTTTAAACTAGAAGAAAGCAAATGGAAATGAGGGCACATACACAAAAAGTGTGTTTTCCTTTTACTATTGGCATTCAGGTATCTTGGGTCATGATTCCCAGAATCAAACAAAGGAAGATTTAAAAAAATAAATGTTTTCAAAGGATTTGGGATAAGATACTGCAGCAATGGTGGTCCTATGTCATTATACCAGTCCCATGGGTGCCGACCAGTGCACTTCAGGGTGCACAACTCCATTTCATCAAATTATTTTTTGAACCTTCTGGATCAGCTCCATCATTGTCCGTAACACTCTCTTCAAATGCTGTGTATACCTGGTTCTTGATCTTGGCTTAAATTTCCTTGATTTTGGCTGCCCTAATTTTCTCCCTTGAATCATATTCTGACTCATCCATAGTCTGAATGCTCTGGGAAGCAGCTCACACAAGGGAAGCCCTGGCACTAGGCCCCTTCCTCTGTGCCAGCCTCCCTAATTGGTTCACATCCCATCCCACCTACCCCTCCCCCACTGTCTAGCCAAATATGTATGATTGAACAATAAGTCATTTAATGTTGATATTTTAAAATTTGTTCTATATTCTGAATGCCAGAAAGGTAAATAAACTCAGCAGGGACAATTATAGAGAAATATAAAGTATATTCTTGTTGGCATAATGCTTACTTTAATATTTTAGATTTCCTTATATTTGAAATGCTTATAAATACAATAGGCTATATCTAGATGGATAAAATGGAAATAAGTATCACTCATCTAATAGATTATAATTATTGTCATACTCTTGGTAGAATGTATTCATTTTAATTAACCATTTGTTCAGTATAGTTTGTTCCAAGTAATCCCTACCATAAGAGTATTATTAGGTTTGCCGCAATGAGTACAGAGTTAATTGTGGTACTTTTTGCTTATGATAGTATTAATGAAACAAATACTTGATTATTAACTATTTTGTAAATAAAAAAGAATAGAGTTCTTTACCATGATTTATATACAGATATATGCTTTAGAGTTGCTTTAGAGCACTAACTTTTGGGGGCAATTTGTTACATAGAAATAGATAACTAATGCAGGTTCTTTAAATAACACTTAAATAGTGCAGTATATACCTGTATAGACCTTTTAGTAATAGCTAAATACTGCATTAAACAAAGAGAGAAGGAGAGGCATGAAGCTATACATTCATATGAAAGGAAGATTTTGATTATTTTAAGGGATGACATTACTAATAGTAGTATTAAACATTAGAGTAGGCTCATTGCAGTATATTGCTGCATCTTCTAAATGCTTCTTAAAATAAGCATTGATTTTTTTACCTGTATGTGACTTTCCAATAAAACTTAAGATCTTATTGCTATATAATATTGAAATTAAATATTTCCATAACTTCCTGATATGTGAGTTGCAGTTCTGTCATGCCTGTCATGTGGTAAATGATTAATGCTTGTTTCATTTCACATCATTAAAACTCAATGAATGAAATTGAAAATGTATTTTTTTAACCTATTAGGTAAAAATAAGTATGGTAGAATGAATGAAATTGCTGAACACCTACATCAATTTGGAATGTGGTTCTCAATCTTGGCTGCACATTAGAATCACTTACAGAAATCTAAACAAGAATGGAGCATGGATCCCACGCTCAGAGATTCTTATTGAATAGGTTGGGTAGGGATCTGGGCATTTGGATCTTAAAATTCCCCAAGATGACTGCAATGTGCAGCTGTATTTGAAAACCACTGATTTAGAATAGCCTCATTAACAATTCTTAAATGGCTCACCAAATTATACAGCAGTAATTCACAAATATTAGGGTGCATAAGAATCACTTATGGAATTTGTTAAATATACTCTATAGCATTCTGAGCCATATCCCAAGAGACCCCAATTCGGTAGATACGGAATTGATTCTAAGATACTGTAATTAAGAAGCACCACAGATTTTTGATGCATGTGGGACATGTATTCTGAAACATTGACCTATACCACAGACAAGTAGGATCATCAAAAAGGACAGTTAAAACTCAACAATAAGTGAACAAACAACCCAACTTAAAAATGAGCAGAAATTCTATAGAAATACTGCACCAAAGAAGATATACTGATGGCAAATAAGCATTGCTCAACATAATATCACTAGAGAAATGCAAATTAAAGCAACAATGAATATCACTACAAACTTATCATAAATTGCCAAAATATTAATTCAAAAGTCTGATAATACCAAGTACTGACAATAACACAGAGCAGCAAGAACTCTCATTCATTACTGGAGGAAATGCAAAATGATACAGCCACTTTGGAAGACAGTCTGGCTGTTTCTTATAAGCTAAACGTGGACTTAGCCATACAACTCAACAATTACCATCCTATATATTTACCAGAATGATTTAAAAACTTATGACCACACAAAATCTTTTCATGAATGTTGATAACAGTTTTACTCACCAAAAACTAGAAAAAAACAAGATGTCCTTCAACAGATGAATGGATAAACTGTGGTAATTCCATACTATTTAGCAACCAAATGGAACAAACTATTAATCCACACAAAAGTATGAATGAATTTAAATGCATATTTCTAAGTGAAGTAAGCCAGTGTGAAAGAGCTTCATACTATATATTAATAATTCCACTCCTATGACATTCTGAAGAAAGGCAAAACTATAGAGACTGAAGACAGATCCTTGGTTGACAGGAGTCTGGAGGAGTGTTGAATAGGTGAAGCACAGTGGTATTTTAGGGCTATGAAATTATTCTGTATGCTACTATTGTCAAGGATACATGACATTATCTATTTGTCATAAGTTTAATGTATGTAAAAAGTAACAAATAAATAAAATCAACTAGGAGAGCAGGAGATCCCAAGTTGGAATGTAGACTGGGACAAAAGAATCTGTTTACAAATATATGACATAATCTCACTGAACAGGGTGGGGAAAAAGAGGTGCTGAACTAAATACCTTCAGAAATCCATAGATACTGTAAGACTTAAGACAAAAGGTGCTGTATGTAATCACTGTATTCTAATTGGTAAAGTTGTTTTTCATGGGAATGTGGGTGAATAATTCAGAAACTGCTATAAATGCATACAGGGGTTCAACAAATAAGTGAATGGATGACAGGTAGTGGGACCAGGTTTCTCACTTTTCAAATGGAAGTTTGCAGTTAGACAAGTGGGGAAGGCTAGAATGACCAAAGATGAACCATGTGGTAATGGCTTAGAATCAGAGATATCAGTATGAACTCAGATTTAGCTTAGTATAGGTACTGGTGCATAGTGATGAACATATATATATGTGTGTGTGTGTATAGATAGATAAATAGATATAGATATTTTGATAGATAATAAATATATATGTATATTAATATATGTAGAAATAATTATAGCTATATATCTGTGCGTTGTTACTATACATACATACATTTCCTAGATTTGTCTACTGAGAAGGCCTAGAAAGAATGAAATCCTAGAGGCAATGAGCAGTTGCCTAGCGCTTTGTTTCTAATACCATTCTCCAATAAAAGGAACCTGACATCCTTAAAGAAATAGCTGATTATAGGGCTGGGGAAGAAATACACAGTATGAGCTCAGTGCATTTCTGCCAGAAAGTAAGTAAATGATAAAATAAACAAACAAAAAAACAATTATGGGGTATGTCAAAGGGACAGAAGAACCAACTGAAAGAACTCCCAATGGCAATGCTGCAGCAAAATAGCGTATTAGACTATAACCCAAAATATAAAGTAAATATCCATGAGTCCATACTGATACAACAAAATCATTGAATCAATTAATAAATAAAAGAGAATAGGAAAATCTCACATATAGAAGAATTTCAAACAATTTATCTGAATTTTCCCCACTTAAGAAAGTAGAGTATAACTCTCCACTTCTTAAGTGTGGGCTACGCTTAGTGAGTTGCTTTCAAAGACTACAGTAAATAAAAAGGAAAAATAAAAAGGAACTTTCCTGTGGAGAATCCTTGCAAAGACTACCTTAGCCAGATGGGCAAAGTCAGCATCATCAATGAGTGAGGGATGAATCATGTTGATAGAATACATACAACAGTATGTATATGTTGTCTGGAGAATGGCCCTATACCTCTGGGTTTTTGCTCCCAGTAACTCACAACACCAGTCTAACTATAAGAAAAATATCAGCCAAAATCAAATTGAGGCACAGCTTATAAAATACCTGAGGGGGACTTTTGAAAACTATCAAGGCATCAAAAACCAAGGAAAGGCCGAGCACAGTGGCTCACGCCTGTAATCCTAGCACTTTGAGAGACCAAGGTGGAAGGATCTCTTGAGGCAAGGAGTCAGAGACCAGCCTGAACAAGAAAGAGTGAAACCCTCTCACAAAAGAGTTTCTACAAAAAAGTAGAAAAATTAGCTGGATATGGTGGCATGCACCTGTAGTACCAGCTACGGGGGAGGATGAGGCAGGAGGATTGGTTGAGCCTAGGAGTTTGAAGTTGCAGTGAGCTCTGATGAGACGTCTGTACTCTAGCTGGGGCAACAGAGTGAGACTCCGTTTCAAAAAAAAAAAAGACTAAATGTAATGTGGTATCGTGGATGGGCTGCTGGAATAGAGAAAGGACAGTAAATATTGTCCTAATATTTATTAAGACAATAATGTATGGAATTTATTTAACATTCATATATCAATAATTGTTTGTTAATAGTAAGTATAACATATTAACAGTAGGGGAAACTATGCAGGGTATAAGGGAACTCTCTGTACTATTTTCACAACTTTTGTGTAAATCTAAAACTCTTCTAAAATAATAACTTTATTTAAAAAAAAAAAATAAGCCCAATTCCCCTTGCCCATAGCATACAGCAAAGTGTTGTCCCAGTAAATTACAGTACAGTAAGTAGCCTTAATTTAGCTCTCTCCCTAGACTTGAGGGCTTATCTTGGCCTAACTTTTTATTGAAAAACAATAAATGAGTTTGTTCACTATGGCAGCGGTTTTTCAAGTTCACACAGCTGTAACAGAAATCTATTAAAGATAAAAAGAAGCTTAAACAGCCTATATTACTACTTCTTGCTTTTGTTTATACACGGTGGAGAGTATTCAGAATGGACCTCATCTCAGGCTTGCACTAATCCTTAAATAATTACAATTCATCTACTCGATGCTGGAAACACCTCATGGAATGTGACTTTGTTCTGCTGGCTTGTCTAATCCGATTCAATTACTTCAGTTTCCTCTCCCAGAGGCTTGACACTCAGAAACTGAGCTCTGTGTGGAAGGGAGAATTTGGGAGGGGTGATGTTCGGTTTCAACAGAAATGAACTGAACATTTAAAAAAAAAAAAAAAAAAAAAATCTTAGTCCTTTCCCAAATATCAGTCCATCAATAAACATGAGAAACAGCTTGTAATTCACAAAGCTTCCAGCACCTCTGTTGTGATAAGGGCAGATTGGTCTGGCTGAAGAAATGCTGGAGATGGGAATAGTTCACTGGCTTGGACCAATTTGAATGGATGGAAATCACAAAAGTCCCTGAAGCTGGAGAAAATGAAGCTCTGAAGCTGGCAGAAGCTTGTCATCTGCATGCAGAAAGCGACAGAGATATTACAGATTTCCCGTACAAAGTGAACTCCTTCAATCACCTGTAAAGAGTTCCCTTGTCAATTAGAACTCTCAGAGAAAGGCCTCGAAACCAAGGTATGCCTCCTTCCTCTCCTTGCCAAGAACAGCCACCTGCCCAGAATTAAAACTTTGATTTAAAAAGAGAATAAAATATCAGAGCTCAGTGATTGCTCAACAGAAATTCCATTAAAGAAATTGCAATCCAAAGGAGCAGAGAGGCAAAGCACATGCTACAGCACATGTAAGGGTAGGTTTGAGGTTGTGTGATCTTCTCAGGATGAAAAAGACCAAGGTCTTAATTAATCATCCAGCTTCTTGCCAGAAGTAAATGCTATCATGAATTAAAAGGGTATTTTCATTCTGCTCTTATGCCCAATTCCTGACCCTTTGTTATATTATTTTCAGTGAATCATGTCTTTTATCTCAAAATCGTCTTCATCGCTCTCCTAAACTGCCTACAATTTCACAATTGAAAAATGAATAATGAAACGTGGGGATGCATGAGAAATGAATTTAGAGACAATAACCTTTAAATGGATATTTATATCTTTTTCAAGTTTCTGCCTATAGTGAAAATGGGGAAAAAAATTTACTTCTTAGAATTAAAAATGTGTTTTGCTGTTGATGTTGTTATCTTCTGGGTAATTGGCCAACTTTCACGGGTGCTTTTAAAAGCAGCTAAATGTTCCAAAACAAATGCTGCTATATAAAAAAACACCATGAACCTTTTCAATTCAATAAGCTGAATTCTCTTCCCTGACATTGAGAAATGATAGTAAATAGGTTATCAGGATTTGGGGAGGTAGTATAGCACAGATTGAAGAGCTCTGTTTGCTCTGTTAAAAAAGCAGAGAAACAAGTATACAGGATACGACCCTGCTGCTTTTTCACTGCACTGTATACTAAATACTTAAGTTCTCTTAACCTTAATATCTGTAAAATAGCAACAAGAGTAGTACCTAGTATAGTGTTGTGAAGATTAAATGAGAATATATATATTCTTTCTCTCTCTTTCCCTCTATGTATATAGTGCTTACCTGCTGAGCCTATCACATAGAAAGTACCCATTCAGTGTGGTTATAATGTGAAAGAAAACCCTGCTTATATTATTGGTAAATGTCTCAGATAAGACACTAAGGATCACACAAACTCTAAATTAACTAAGAATTTAGGATAGTAGAAATTAAAAGAGCACATAATTTACTAAATTTTTATTTCATTTTTTCCAACGAATCTTTATTGAGGTCCTCTGATATAGTAGCCACTGTTCTTGACGCTGAGCAATGATAAAAGGTAGACAAGGCATTATGTCTAAGGAGTTTACATTCTGGAGTAACATGCCATGGTATAAAATTAAATAATCTAAAATGTCAAAAGACTTTTGTAAGCAGACTATTTATGTCATTATTGTCCTCTTGATTATTTCAGCAGTTATCTGAGATATTGATAACCAATTTTCACTATACACTCTAACCAAGTTTGTTTTATTATCCCAAAATGAGGGGTAGGAAGAAGTATGATTAAGGGTTTTCAGAGATGGCCAGATGTTTTAATCAGTTGTTTCATATAGATGTCTTACATTTTATGTTTAAGTTTCTTTAGTACAAGCAACTCTTAACAAAAACTCAGTCCTTTTATGACTACTGAAATGCAACTGCTTAAGGAGATGGAAATAATAGCAAGTCAGAATACTGTGGAGATGTTTTTACTAAGTTTCCAGATATAATTCTATTTATAGAAGTAGTGTAAATTGAAAATGTTTGCATAATATTCAAATTTGACCCCTCTCCCAATATACAAGCTACTAAGAGACTCAAGTATCCCTCTAAAAAGTCAAACTTGAACCACAAAGGAATTGAGGCATTACAAAATAATTTATTAATATATAAGGAGAAAAAAGTCCTTTCCTCTGGTTTGTGAATAACTTCTTTTAGGAGGAATATAAAGTCTTCTTAATCCTGCAAACATTGATACCCATATTGATATTGATATTCAATCATTGGTTCTTCAAAGATAAGGGCTGAAATAAAATCCAAAGTTAAATATACCAACTTAAATTTCAACTTTGTGACTTTATGTGCCATGGTTAAGAAGAATAAAATTTTGTTTTTTTTTTCTATTGAAGTTGCTATATTTCGTTGCCAAGAAAATAAATAGATATCATATTGTTAATTAGGAAATTTGTTACAAAGCTTAAAATGTCTTGTGTTTTGATTTTAATCCAAGTAAAACCCTCCAATGCTTGCTGACCTTAGATTGTTTTATAGCATGATTTAAGTCACTAGAGACATTTTCTTCTCATTTGGAGATGAGAGTTAAGAAGAATAGAAGTGTTTCACATTATATTCATGCGTAGATAGAAGGATTTGCTCTTGGAAAAGTCTGATAATTAGTACCATAGATGATTAAAAAAAACTTGATAAATTTTTATCATTTAAGATGAACACAATTCCTAGATAAAAACTAGAAGTAGAACAACTAACTACATTAAAATATGTAAAGGGCATCTATCAAAATGTTACAGCAAACATGTTATATAACAATGAAAGATTAGAATTAGTCCTCTTAAAATCTAATATAAGGCAAAGATATCACTATCTCTTTTTGAATTTAACATTGATCTGGAACAAGTATGAAAAGTAAGTATAAAGATTGAAACAAATAAATCAAATTATAATTATTTACAGATAATAATGATTACATGTATAGCTATTCAGGGGAAATAACACATAAAACATGACAAATAACAAGAGTTTTCTTTGAGGATTCTAGATCCATAATCAATATATTGAAAAGGCAGTCGAACTTTTTGCTCCAGCATCAATAATTAGAAAATATCTTACAGTAATAAAGCTCCAAAACAATAATATACTTATGAACAAATGTAATAAAAGTGTGCAATTAGATAAATGGAAATATGCACAATTTTCTTGGATGGCATGACTCAAAATTATGTAGCAGTCCAATTTTATATAGCAATCTATAAATTCAAAGCAATTTCATTAAAACACTCCTCAGAATTTTTCAGAGTATACTAAATTTTCCTAAAATAGTGTAGAAAATGATCAAAAATATAATAAGGTTAATTTTGAGGAAGAATAAAGCATATAGTTCATATGACTAGACACAAAAACTTACTATATAGAGCTATCATTATAATTTTAATGTTAGGATAAAATAAATGTACTCATATGGACCATGTTATAAGTTTCTCATATATTTATAGGCAGTGTAGTAAACACCTAGTATATGTTAGAAGTGATGTTTTCTGAAAGAAGAAGAGAGGGACAATGGATATTTAGAAATTCATTTTTATCATTCAAGCCTAATCTGGATATCACTTCCTCTTTGACACATTCCCATATTTCTCTTGGTAGATTTCAGAACTTCCTACTTTTTGGTATAATTTTTACCTAATCTTATTATTGTAGTTTATAGACATATTTTAATTATGTTCTTGTCTATCTTTGTCCTTTAACAAACTAAAAGGTTATTCAAGGCAAAATCTATGGCATATTAATATCCACATCATCAAATTCATCAAAATTATCTATACTCATCAAAATCTGACACAATATATTTTTGTTAAAACAAATACAACTATGGAGATAGAGGTAATTCTTCAAGGTAATTAAGCATGACCTTCTTCTCTGTATTTTTAAAAATAAGAACAATGACAAAAACATTCCTAGACACAGAAATAGTATTCTAGATATGTTTTGAATATATATACAAACATACATATTTTTCTATGCATGTCATATGCATGTATACACATACATATTCATCTAATACAGCAAACATTTGTGCACATATATATGTGTATTTGCATACATTTATATACACAGATATATTAATATATATATTTATGTGGATGTAATAGGTAATCTCATTTGACCCAATCTAATATAAGCTTTATTAAAAATGGAGTTTTACTCTAGATTATTCCAAGCTTCATTCTTCCTCTCAATCAGCTTCTCACATTCCTATAATTCTGTCATCTTTGCTCCTTTGCCCTTATTCTCTGTCCTTCTGTCTGCCTTTTACGCTAACACTCTTAAAAACCTTCTTTTAAATGTTTACTAAAGCTAGCATCAGACCATGTTTCTTCCCTTGTGTTAAATCAACACTTCCCACTACATCTAGTTTTTGACTGCTGAGTTTAACACTGGGAGGAGGTGAGGATTTCTGTGTCTGCCAATTGGCACTGCTTGGGAGGAAATCTGGCATCAGAACAATTGCACATTTAAAGTCCATGTCACCAGGCCTCTTTTCACTGGGCATTTCTCCTGCTCTTTTTGTGTACTTTTGTTCCTCTAAAACTTCATATGGCTCTCACAAAGGACAACACGATGAGTAAGAGTCTTTCTAGAAAATTATATTTTACACAAAATGTAATGTTTTATCTGGGCAGGATATAATGGAATCTGGAGTGAATATCAAGAGAAAAGATTTATGCCTTTATATGCACACATTCAAACTGTATCTAGATATGCATAAGAACCAAACTGTATCTAGAAAAAAATAATATTTTTAAAAAATAAATTAAAGTAGTTGGTCAAGTGAAAATTGAAGATTAAGAAAAAGAAATAATGGGCCCTAAAAAGTGATCATTTTGAGATTTGTCTTTCTGGCCAGGTAAATGCAGGCCAGCATTCCCACTGTAAGGACCAGAAAGAAAACTGGATAATTTTTAATCATATTTTTAAATAAATCAGATTGCTGAGGAAAAACACAGACTTGATACACTAAAAATTTGAGAGAAGAAATAGCCCTTGCTAAAAATGGCTGAAGATTGCTGTTGAACTCTGCCAGTTCTAGTTGCAAGCTGAAGATAGGTTAGGGCTGGGCTTAGCAACCAAATTGGGAAAAAGAAAAACCAGGTAAGTACTAATAGTCTGGTGGCCTGACATGACAGATTAGAATCTAGAAAAGTCTCCAAACTATGATCAGTTTTTCCTAATTGAAAATTGCTGAGTTCTTGACGCAACATGGTAAGTTAGAAGGCTTATTTAAAACATCTAAACGACAGAAGGAAAACTCCGGAGACAAAGTTCTACTAGAAAAAGGAAGTCTGCCTAAGGCTAGACCACTCTCAAGACTTTTGCCAAAATCTAAGCAGCTTTGGGTGGGAAGCTAAGGAGCTTGATTCAAGACTTCTAACAAGGAGAACTGAATCACTTTCCATCTTTCAGAGCTGAAGAAACAAAGAACTGCTAACCTCTCAATCAAGGGTCTAGAGAGGACATGCCCAAGAAATTAGAGACATACCAGTCATGAATTAAGACATACCAGAACTGCTACTTATACCTAACACATCTGACTGTATTCAGTAACTAGACCTTCATACTACCTACCCAACAGATGAAAGATAAACTCTCTCAGAGAAGAAAAAAATCATCTGCAGCTTCTATGGTTCTTCTACATAATTTCCAGAATGCAATAAAAACTACAAGACATGCAAAGAGGGATAAAATATGCCAATAAGCTTTTAAGATATTAACAAAACCAATAAAAATGACACATAGATAATCCAGATTGGATTTTACTAAATTAGACTTAAACATACCTATTATAAATATGCTAAACAAAACAAGGAAAATCTACAAAAAAGAAGAAAATGATGTTTTAGAATTGAAAACAAAAAGGCACACATCAAAGTATGACTAGTGGCTTTAAGAAAAAAAAAATCTAGACAGGAGCATAGAGAGGGTAAATAAAAGATTATAAGAGAAGAGTGTAACAAGCATATAGAACATAGTAAATTATCTCTACACATGTGATTGGAGCCACAGAAAGAGGAAAGAATGTAGTAAAAGCATAATCTGAAGAGACAGTGGCTGAGAACTATTTCATAAACTGATAAAATAAGTCAAACCACAGATTAAAGAATTTCAGCAAACTCCAATCAAGAAAAAGAAATAGAAAACCATATTTATGTATATCTTAGTCAAATTGCTAAAACGAAAGACGAAGTGAAATACTAGTAGCTGGAGAAAAAAAGACATATTGTGTTCAAAGAAGCAATAGCAGGACATGTGGCTAGCTTTTCAACTGTAGCTGTAAATGCCAAAATACAATGAATGGCATGTAAAAAGTGAAGAAAGAAACAAAAAAGAAAAAGAGTGTCAATCTAGAGTTCTTATCATGCTAAATTATTCTTGAAAAGTAAAAGGAATAAGAAGTATTTTAATATTAAAATAATCTGAGAGAATTTGTCACTAACAACCTACAAGGAAATAATAAAGTTTTCCATATGGAAGCAACATGATGCCACATAGGAGCGTGAAAGTGCAAGGAGCAATGAGTAGCACTTGAAAAGGGTAAAACTACAAAAAACACGTAAAATAACATTGATATTTAAAATAATGATAACTACAATCCATTGTAGGGCTATAATATATGCTGCAGTAAAATAATGTGACAACACAAACAGTGAAAGGAAGGTAAAAGGAGTTAAACTACTGTAAGGTTTTTACATTATGTGGAAATATTCAAAGTAATAATTTAAAATAGACTATAATAAGTTAAAAATGCCTGGTAATTTTAAGAATAATTAATAACAGAATACTACAAAACATACAAGTATAAGCCAATAGAACATGTAAAATTAAATAATGAAAAACACTTGATCCAGCCAAAAAGAAGAACAGAGAACAGATGAGATATACAGAAAATAAATACAATTATAGCAATAATGAGAGAAAATATAAATGTATTTATTATTTAATAGAAATGCAGAAATTATAAGAAAATTAAAAAACAGGACAAAATTATATCCTGTTGATGAAAAGTATACCTGAAACAAGTTGAAAATATGAAGATGAAAAATATTATATTCTTGTAAACATTAACCAAAAAACGCTGTTATAGCTACATTAATATAGACAAGGTAGACTTCAAAGCAAGTAGTATATTATGTGTCATAAGGAGGGATATTTTAATATAAAAGGTCAACTGGAAAGGAAGAAAGGCATAATAATGCTAAATTTGTGTGTACCTGATAACATAGCTTTAAAATAAATAGAGCAAAAAATATCAGAACTAAGAATGAGACAAACAAATCCATAATTCTATAGCAAATGTTAAGGCATCTTCTGAATAATGAAAAAAAGCAGATAAAAATCAATAAGAGGCCGGGCGCGGTGGCTCACGCCTGTAATCCTAGCACTCTGGGAGGCCGAGGCGGGTGGATCGCTCGAGGTCAGGAGTTCGAGACCGAGTTCGAGCAAGAGTGAGACCCCGTCTCTACTAAAAATAGAAAGAAATTATATGGACAACTAAAATATATATATACAAAAAATTAGCCGGGCATGGTGGCGCATGCCTGTAGTCCCAGCTACTCGAGAGGCTGAGGGAGTAGGATCGCTTAAGCCCAGGAGTCTGAGGTTGCTGTGAGCTAGGCTGATGCCATGGCACTCACTCTAGCCCGGGCAACAGAGTGAGACTCTGTCTCAAAAAAAAAAAAAAAAAAAAAAAATCAATAAGATTATAAAGAAAACTGAACATCACATTTTAACAATTTGACTTAATTGACATACGTGGAACACTGTATTCAATAACTACAAAATACATATAATATTCAGGTGTATTTCAGACATCAAAATAGAGTATATGCTTGGCCATAAAACAAGTTTCAATGAATTTCAAATTATTTAAATCATACAACATATATTCTCTGATCAGAAATGAATTATACTGGAACTTAACAATAAAATGACAGCCCCAAAATTCACAAATGTTTGGAAAATAACCAACACAGGTCTAAATAACCATGAGTTAGAATAAAAATCACAATGGAAATATGAAAATACTTTCAGTTGAACAATAATGAAAGTACAGCATATCAAACCTACAGGATGCAGCTAAAAGAGTACTCAGAGGTAAAGCATAGCTATGAACACATACATTATGGAAAAAAACACAAGTTGAAAATCAATGGCCCACATTTTTATCTCAAGAAGTTGAGAAAAGAAAGGCAAATGAAATCCAAAGAAGGAAGCAAGGAACAAACAAACTGAGGGAGGGAGGGAGGGAGAAAGGGAGAGAGGGAAAAAGAAACAGGAAGGAAAGAGAAGGAAGGAGGGAAGGAAGGAATAGTTTTTGTAGCATAGTTTACCTATCTTTTCATGAAATTCATTCCCTATTTCTTTAGATATATGGGTAGACTAAATAGTTCAGCCTTACTTGCAGTTAGGTGTAAATCAATATGAGATTTCTGGCCAATGGAACTGATGTACTCCTCTTCCAAGTTAAGCCCCTTAACCCACCCATGCAGGATCTTTAACACCAGCTTGTTATCAACACACAGGGTGATCTTGGACACCATGTGATATAGATGGCAGTACCTCCACCAGTCTTATTCTCTGAATTGTGATTGGGACAATTCACTGTCCCCAACACACCACCCCATGCCAACAGGAGTTTGTGAATGCAAAAAAAAAAAAAAAAAAAAAAGTCTATTGTGTTCAGACACTCAGATATTGGGTTTATCTGTTATAGAAAACAGTGTTATATTAACTAAAACTTCAGTTTTATGCTTGATTCAAGGCTCCTTTCCTCCATCCATAGCACTCTGGAGCTCCGTGACTCAGATGGAAGGGAGGACATGGGCTGAATTTCAGATACCTCTTTTCTGTCTCCCTTCTAGACTCTTACAAAAATAGGCTATACATTTTTAGCTACAATTCCCATACAATAGGAAAACTTCACTTGGTGCAAAATAGAATCCCATTGCATTAACAGAAGTTTGAAAAAAAGTCTTCATAAAATAAATTCTGAAAGGGATGCAATTATGACCTCTAAATTTGAGCTTCTAAATTTCTATAAATATTTTCCGGAGAGAAAATCTTCAGGTTCACAAAGTAAATGGTAAATGACTATTTTAAGCTATAAATCCTGCTTTGAGTGAAATGTGATTACCCGTATGTTTCACTCAAAAGATGGCTTTAAAAATGTTTTGCACAGAGCCTCTGTGTGATACCCACATTAGGATCATTTCCTTGTTGTAGTTGTTATTAGAGTATCATGGAAATCAGTGAAATGCAATGTTGTGGTCTGCCAAAGTGAGTTTCTTTCAATCTGTTCCTGTCAGCCTCCAGAACACAGGGAGGATACACTGGGGACAAAAAGATGCAGGTTGGAATAATAAACAAGGTTTTGATATCTTTGTGATAAATACGGAGAGCATATGAAACCTGAGGAGCTGGCAATTTATTCCCTTATATCAAATTAAACCCACCAGAAATGCTGAGGCCTCTTTTAATTTTTTATTATAACAACATGTTCCTGAAGATTAAGAAGTGTATGCAAAATGAAAAATGAGTTGATTCATTGAGATTTTAGGATAAGGAAATGAATATTACTTTTTTTCCTTTAATGTTTATACATATGCATGGCTACAAGTGTACACGTGCACACACACACACACCCCCCTAAAAGACAAACTGCTGATCAGAGAACTTTCCAGCAATTTATAGTGTGATTCTATTATTTTAAAAAGTTAAAAATTATTAAAATCATGCAAAATTCTATGCCATTCTTCTTTATATTCAATTTGTCAATATATATGGTTTATACTTCCTTCCAAAATATCTCTAGGTTTCATTCCTATTTCTTCATTCTCACCACCCCCAATCCCTAAGCTACTTCATGTCTGCATTACTTCAGTAGACTTATGATTTCAGATTCTCTCTGCTTCAATCTATTCCAGTCCCACTGGTAAAGGTATCTTTCTAAAATAACCACTTTCATTATGACATGTCCCTCTTCCAAGCACTATAATGCATGGCTCCTTTGGGGAAATCACTTGGGAAATTGTTCAAAAATGCATTGCTTTTTAATGTCATGTTCAAATCTATGATGATGTTTTACATGCTTGTGAGAGAAATGCCCTTAAGATAAGAACGCATGACAAGTGGACTTCTATGAGCAGAGCCAAGATGGATGAATGGATGGATGGATAAACAGATGGACAGATGGACATGTGGATCTGTGGCTAGTTTTTTCCTACTCTAAAATTAGATTATTTCATGAGCTCTTAATGCAGATCAGCTTTAAAATGAGCTCATAATAGATCATGGGTTTGGGTAGAAGGACTCAATATGTCAAGCACCCCAAAAGAGGACATAAAATTTTAAAATCTTTGCTTGCCAGAAGTAGAAATCAACATGGGAACAAAAGAGCTCAGAAAAGCATATATTCTCTTTTTGACCTCAAGAATTAAGTTATCATGTGAACTCAAACAAAAACAGGTACAGACAATGTCTCACTCTCTCAGTGTGACAGACACTAAGAAAAAGACATCCAATATTATATTTAAAAAAATTATTTGAAAGCCTCTGATTCCAAAAATCTCATCAGTTTCACATGGAAATGTTTTATAAGAGATTTCAGGACAAAATACTGACTCAGCTCATTGTCCAAACTCTTAAAGAACCAAAAGAGATAGATTTAAACAATCACATAAACTATTTTTAACTTTTTTATAGGTGAGGGCCAGAGAGCAGAATTTTAGGATGTTAAAAGAATGGAGGGAAACGTACTTTAGGTATAACCAGGAAGCACTTACAGGTGTGATTTAAGCTGAGGCATGAAAAATGAGCAGGAGGCTAAAATAGGTGTGGGGGAGAGTGTGCAGTGAGAGAAAGTGGCTCACGCCTTACTAACCTAAGAGAGTCCGGGGCACCAACTCCGTGATCATTGCCCATGATTTACAATAGAGGTCACTTGATTCAAAATGACTCCTTCGCTCTCACTGGGTTTTGGTTATATCAAATAACAGTAGTCATAAGTGAAATGTGGATGGCTTCCTGCTATTCTGGGATTTCATTATAATTTGTTTTATATAATGAGATTTTTGACTCATATTAAATCACTATCACCTCCGCCACTAAGTCAGGGTTAATCAATAGAAGGACTCTGATTTTCAAATCAAGTAATATTCAGAGTTAAGTAGACTCTGCTACTCTGTTTGATAAACAACAGTCTGGCCAAGATGGACTATTGAGAGATTACTTTCTCTAGAACAATTATGAAATTGGCCTAGCATAAGTATGCTAATTTAAGTAGATAGAGTATGTTTGGTTTATTGAAATGACTCTTTTCAGTAGCAGAAAAAACACCCTTGAGAATGTTGTTAAGACAATATAACAAGTTAGATTAACATAGATTTGACCAGCAAATGATTCTCTTACTGGCCTTTGAATTTTAATAATATTTAGCCAGAGGCTGTTCTTCAAGTACTGTCATTTGAGATTTTTATAATAAAAGGCAGAAAGGAAGCTTTAATGAGCTATACCCTAGTTCATAACATTCAGACTGAAAACCCAGAAAACAAAACCAGCCACCTGTAAATGTCTGACCTGTTGTTCAGAAGGGAATTCTTTGAAGAGAGGTAGAGATTTACAAAATATACAAGTGAAGATGGAAAATAACAAAAGATAAAACTTTCCTACTTGCAAATTTGATAAAGTTAGCCTGATTCCACCCTTTTAGGTGATGTTACTCAGGAGTATGTTCCCAGAGCAATCTGGAAAAAATAGCATTGAAATTTATGCTCAACACATCAATCTGTTATTCCCAAAGTCATAGTCAATGTGTTAAGCATTTTTTTCTGATAATCTTAAAGTTTGGAAATCTTTTGGAAAATTATTAGAAAGAGAGTACATCAGGCTATATTTCATAGTAACTCAACTCTAACTCTGCCATTTGCTCAATGAGCACCGGTATGTGTTTAGCAAAGAGGAAAAAAGGCCTTATGATAATGCAAAATAAAACGTTCCCATTTATGAAGTACCTATTGTGAATGTTTGGCTAGATATTTTATCATGTCCACACTGTAAGGGAGGTAATTCTATCTCCATTTTACAGGTAAGGAAATTGAAGATCTGGGAGGTAACTTGTATAAGATCATATGGCTTGTAAGCTGTAAAGCTGAGATTTAAACTCAGGAATTTTGGATCCCCAAAGAAGAAGTAATTCTCTGTCATGATCTTGGTTTATTTTTCCCAAATGTGATTCCTATCTATACTAATTTAAATTCACATCTGCCCAAATTATGTCATTTAGGAAAAGAATTTCACAGTTATTGCGTGTGTGTGAGTGCGTGTGTGTGTGTGTGTGTGTGTATCCCCTGTAGACCTAGAAAGCATCAAAAGAGCTGGCAACAATATTCTCAAATTCTTTAGTTTTTTTATATAAATGCATAAAGGAAAACTGGGGCATGAAGTGAGGTTTCTGTGATTATTTTTACTGAGGCTCCTTTCTAAGGTATTATTTAAAACTTCTCATTTGTTTGCATAAAGAATACTGACACGTGGCTTCAAATTGAAAAAGTATAAAAGTGAATATAATGACAGTCTCTCTCCAAATCTTGCCACCAACCAACCAGTTCTCCTGCCTCAGGCATCTAGTATCATCAGTTATTAAAATATTCTACCAGATCTTTGAATTTTTTCACTTATGTATGTAAATATATACATGTATATACATATTTTTAAAACTTATGTGTATTTGTTATATACATATTGTACCCTTTATTATTCAAATAATTAAAGATTATATCTTTGGGCACCTTAGATCCTGTTTTGTTTTCTCCTAGCTTTATATGTGGTGGATTACTCCATGCCAATATATAAAGAGCTTCCCTATCCTTTTTTATAGCTATATGTTATCCTGTTATATTTAAATGTCATAATTTATGTAATAAATTTTTTATAGTGGACCTTTAAGTTGTTTCCAATATTTTTGCCAAAGTATACTTCAAATAAATAAATTTTCATGCATAACTGATTTTTTTAGTAAGTTCAAGTGGAATTGAAAGGTATAAGTATGTGTCTTAATAATTTTGATTCATGATTGTCATCTATAGAAGATTTTGAGATTAATACTCTCACAAGCAATCTATACATTCCTATTTTCTATACCCACAACAATGCTGGATGTTAGCAAATATTTTCATAATTTTCTTGTGAAAAAAACTATCATAGTTTAGTTACTTGTAATTTGCAACTATCTTATAATGATGCTGAGAATGTTTTTACATGTCAAAGGACCATTTATACTTCTATATATGTGGATTGGCTTAAATCATACTTTTTGTTTCCTTTTTTTTAATTGGGCTATTGAAATTTTTAGAATATATATGAAAGTAACTGCTAAAGACTGAATGTTTTTGTGCCTCCCCCAAATCCATAGTTGTAACCTAATCTCCAATGTGAGAGTATGAGCAGGTGAGGCCTTTGGAAGGTGATTAGGCCATGAGGGCAGAGCCCTTATCACGGGGATTAGTGTCCTTATAAAAGAGGCCAGAGAGTACACTAAAAGATGGCCATCTAAGAACTAGGAAGCAGGCTCTCACCAGACACTAAATCTACTGGTGCCTTGATCTTGGATTTCCCAGCCTCTAGAACTGTGAGAAATAAATTTCTGTTGTTTATAAGCCATCAAATCTATGACCCTAGAAAATATTTATAAACCACAATATAACAGAATAATTAAGATAATATTATTTGAATATTCTCTGAAGTTCAATGATCTCGATTCAAATTTTGACGTTGACATTTATTAGTTTTGTGAATTTAGGCAGGTTTCTTACAGTTCACAAGCATAAATCTGATTATATTATACTCTCTTGCTTAAAACTTTTAATGCAGGGTTGCTGGATTTAGCAAATAAAAATACAGGATAATCAGTTAAATTTGAATTTCAGATAAACAATGAATACTTTCTAAGTATGTCCCATGAAATACTTGGTATTTTGCATTTTGGCTGGTAACTCTATTTTAATTACTTTCTTTCCATTACCCCATGAATAAAATATAAACCCTTTATTGTGTCCTATATGCTTTAAAAAAAAACCACAACTCTGCTGGCCTCTGCCTATTTCAACCATTTCAGCTTATGCCATTCTCTTCAACTCATACTATGTAACAACCATGCTAATTTTCCTTTAATTATTCCAAGACACCATTATTTTCTTGTCTCAAAGATTTTGCTCATCATTTCCCTGACACTCTGCAAGCCTGGCTCCTTTTCATCCCTTAGCTCTCATCTTAGATGTCATCTTCTCGGAGAGGCCACCTTGTCCATTTATCTAAGTAGATTCCACACCCTCCATACTTCTCATACACGGGTGTGTTTATTTATTTATTTGTGTCTTTCTTTTCTGCCTCTGCCATAATTCTAGTAGCTACTTTAGGGTAGGAACCTCGTCTGGTTCACTTAGCAATACATGCTAATCACCTTGCAGTGCCTCCAGTACATAGGATATACTTTAGAAATACTTTAAATTTCATTAAAAATAAATATGTTCAAATTTTCTCATCTTTGAATGGAAAAAAAAACAGTATCTACCTCAAAAGATTATTGAGGATAGTAAATAAAATAATGCTCACAGAGTAACAGAATCAGTGATCAATAAATGATAGCTTTGTTTACAAAAGTCTGATCATATTTTTGTGATATATTCTTGTGATCATATTCTTGTGATAATATTATTGCAAGATACATTCTTGTAATAATATTTTTGTGGAAAATAAATAAACAAAGGAAGGTGTCTCTGATTAGTGAGAATAGAAAGTTCTGCTAGTACTGGAATCTGTGAGTGCTTGTTAAAGTTAAATTAAAAGGAAATTCATAAATCACATGAATCATTAATTCTGTTCCATAGTTTGGGTTTCTATGTTATCCATCATCAAGTTATTATGTACTATCAGTTAACGGGCTCTTATAAATGCTATACTTTTTCCACACATTGTCCCTTTTAATCCTCACCACAACCCTGCAAGGTGGACATTAATAGTACCATTTAAAAATAAGGACATTAAGACTGAGAAATCAATTAACAGGAGAAACTTTATGCCAAAAGTAAATGTTGAAGAGTGGATTATGAACTCAGCTCTAGCTGATTTCAAATATCAAGACCACATAATGTCGTCTTTTAAAGGGAATAAGATGGACATATTTAAATTTTGAAATTCATCTAAATTAAAGCCTTCCGCATTTGACACTGTTCTGTTTATATCTTAAAAATGGAAAGTTTAAAACTAGAGGCTGGGTGCTGTGGCTTACACTTGTAATCCTAGCACTTTGGGAGGCCAAGTCCAGAGCATTGCTTGAGGCTAGGAGTTTAAGACCAGCCTGAGCAACATAGCGAGACGCCGTCTCTATAAAAAAAAAAAAGAATTAGCCAGATGTGGTGGTGTTTGCATGCCTGTAGTCCCAGCTACTCAGGAGGCTGAGGCAAGAGGATGACTTAAACCCAGGAATTTGAGGCTGCATTGAGCTAGGCTGATGCCAGGGCACTCTAGCCAGGAAAACAGAGTGTGATCCTGTCTCAGAAAAAACAAAAAACAAACAAAAAGATCGAGTTCGGGTTAGGGTTAAGGTTATGATTATAAACAATCCAATGCCCACAGCCTTAGCACTTGATTACATTTAGATATATACATTTTAAGTTTTTGTAATGGAAAAATATTACAACTAATTTCTTAAGCTTCAATTTTAAAGGAAAGCTCCCAAATAAGGGCCAGGTTTTTTGGTGGTAGTGGTAAACAGTTTTGTTGTTTTTAAGTGTCAATTTCCCAAGGACCAAAGTATATTACAAAGGAGGCTAGGCAAAATTTTCATGACAAATGGTGGTTAACTTTTAGAGAGAGTTTTATTCAGCCATTTGTACATACTAGATGAATCACAAGAAAGGCAAAGCCTAGCTGTGTAATTTGTTAAAAATTATTATTATTACAATTGTTAATATGGCTCATATTGTATTAAAAATTGTTTTTATATTGTAAGAACTGCATTGCTCTGTGTCCTTTGTAAAACATTAATAATAGGGATTTGAAGAGATTATCATATGAAAAAAGCACTAAAAATAGGGTTTTTCAGAACAGTGTTTTTTGCTATTCATGTGACACTAATCAACTTAAAAGTGAAAACCCAACCTTCAACTATACCTCCCAATTACTAGGGTGGACTTTGCTTTTTGTTGTTGTCGTTTTGTTGCATTTTTCATAATGAGCAATTTTAGTGTTATTGAGACATAATTTTTAGGTTATGTACCTCTTTTTTTTAAATCAAAGGGAAAGAAAACAATTCAGTCTACTGAAAAGTCTGCTGGCTTTTATATTATAGTTATCTAATTGTATAAGGAAAATACAATGTCAAAAAGCATTATAGATTATTTTCACATATAATAAAAATTATATGTACACAATTCTTCTTTTGGAAAGCAACACTCTTAATAAAGTTCCACATTTGATGTAAATTGTCATGTAGTTTATTGTGTCTACTGTCAATTATATCTTTTAGCCTCATCAAAAGCTTTTATCGGCAATAACTTGCTAAATACATTTCTAAAGTAAGACCTTGCCTAAGGATGTTAGCATTCTGCTCCGCATTTATCATGTGGAAGGGAACAGACAAAAACAGACCAGATGATCTATATTGCAAGGACACAGTAAAGAACCAGATGTTTTAAAAACATCTGAAACTTTAGTAATGCCCTTGAACTTCAATCTTTGCATTTTGAAATATAATTTTGAAGTAATAAGCATGAGAAATGCAGAAAGGGAAATAACATATTTAGACTTAAAGAAGTCAAAATTATTGTAGACTATTTTATCTCCAAATTACAGAGTTCATAGATTAGGTATAATGGAGTAGGGAAAAAAAAAAAAAGACATAGATTTGAATTCTCTCTCTTCCAGTTACTAGCAGTGACCCTGGGCATTTGCATAAAATGAACACAAATAACATCTGTACAGTGGTGTTTGAGGGCATGAATCACAGCCCTTGGTGTGATTGGTCAATGAATGCTGATGCTGCTTCTCACTTACATCTGCATTTTCTCTTTTTCTCTTCCTAAAATTCCTGCCTTGTCCTTTGTTCTACATTTATGCCACACACACCCAAGCCCTCTGCATGTATTCTTCTTCTCCAACCCCATGGACACCACACCTCTCAATGAAACCTCAACTCTGCCTTCTAACCTAACTGGCTTCCTAGCGCCAGCTTCTCGGTTCTAGACATTGAAGGATTTCCATAATCTCATCCCAACCAACTATTCTGATTTGGCTCTTCTAATCTCTGTCATATGCTATGTTCAGATAAAAGCTATTAACTACATCACATGAAACTCTGTTCTATATCCTTTGTCTCGAATATTCTGCTGCTACATCGCTGTAAATTTTACTCAATTCAAAGATCAATGCCATCTCCCTTGTAAAGAATTTGCAAATCTCCTTAGCTCCAAATAATATAATCCTTCTCTGAATCGTCAAATTTCAAGATAAAATTATTTTCCTATTTTAAAATGTGCTAAAGCTAATTTGGAAATCACATAAAAATATATAATAAATAAAAATTATTTAAATTCCTACAACTAAAGGCCATTGTTAATATTTAGACCTGTATGACCCTAGCAAAACAAGGCTGCACAATATATGATGTCTTTTATACACATGTGTATCTGATTATTTTAGGATAGAACTAAATTGCTAGGTAAAAACATTTGACAAATTCTAAAAGTTTTAGTATATATTATTAAACTGACCTTTAAAACATTACATAAATTAATACCACCTCCCTCACCTATGGATGGTGATGCCTATTAAAGTGATTCTCTATTTAAACCTTTCAATATTAGAATCTTTCCTAAATTAATCTTTCCTAATTAAAATGTTTTCCCAAAGTTGTTTCAAATTTCATTTATTTTGTTATTAGTGATACGAAAACAATTTACCCATGTATATACACTTATAAATTGCCTTTTTATAGCATTTCTCCAGTTTTTCTTCTTAGATTATGAAGTTTTTCCCAAATCTTCTTATGAACTATTTCTAAGTAAATAAACAAAACCATAAAATATATTGCAATTATTTTCCCCAGTTTTACTTTACTGTTTCATAGTATATATGGTATTGGTTTCATGCCCAGAAATTTCAATTTTTCATATATTTGTATATTTACCTCTTTTGTTTATGTTTTCTGTTTTTGAATCTCTGTTTATAAAGATTTCTTATACTTCAAGATTGGGTTAATATTTACCTTTTTTATTCCTGGCTATTTTATAGTTTTATATTCATTTTTTTCATTTTACTCTTTATCTTTTTTTTTTTTTTTTTTTTTTTTTTTTTTTTTGCTCATAGGTTCATAATTTATGTTATGGGTTGAACTGTGTCCTCTCAAAATTCTTACGTTAAAATCCTAAGGCTAGTACCTCAGAATGTAAATACATTTAGAGATAGGGTCTTTAAAAGGGTAAAGTAAAATGAGGTCATTTGGGTAGGCCTTAATTCAATACAACCGGTGACCTTGTAAGAAGAGATTAGGACATAGACACAGACAGAAGGAAAACCATGTGAAGAGAGGGAGAAGAAAGCCATCTACAAGCCAAAAAGAGAGACCTCTGGAAGGAACAAACCCTACAGACACCTTAATCTTGAACTTTTAGTCAACAGACCATGATGAAGCACATTTCCGTTGTTTAAGCCACCCAGTCTGTGGTACTTGTTGTGTCAGCCATAGCAAATTAATATGGTTATGAGAGTAAAAATCTAGTTTTTCTCTCTTACAGATAAATAGACAATTGTCTCAATATCTTTAATATCCACTCTGTTTTTTATTTAAGGAATTAAAAACATGTAACACATTCTCATAATTAATTACATCTATTTCTCAGTTTATCCCATTCTATTAATTGTGGAATAATTTTACTATATTTGAAAAATATTCATTGATACAGTCTCCCTTTCTTACATTTTTAATTTAAAGAAGTACTGACTCTTCTCAAGCATTTATATTTGAGATACATTTTTGAATCAGGCTATCAAGTTCTGAAAAATAATACTAACAAGAATTTGTTTATAGTTAAACTATTTAAAAAAGTAATTTGAGAAGAATGATGTCTTGAGAATATTGAGTATATCTATCAATTAATATCAAACTTTTTCATTTATTTGTCTTCTCTTAGCCTTTTAATAATGTTTGGAGTTCTTCATATAAGGTTTGTATATATCATCCTATATGTTTCATAGTGTTATATTAAGTTTGTATCTAGCCATCGTACTGAACAGTCTTATTAATTCTCATAATCTTATCTAACTTATATAACAGAAAATGACAATTTTACACTTCTTCCTATTTATGTACACCAATATTACTTTTCTTTATTTATTACATTAGCTGGGACTTTCATTACAGTAAAACTAATAATGTTGATAATGCGAACACTGTTTTAGGGAAATCCCTTGTCAAACTTCAAAACAAATGCCCACGTCCATGGCTGCATTCAATTTACTCAACAAGTTCCTTTAATAAGGCAGTGAGTACAAGGTTCAAATTTCAAAAGACAGCCATCAGTCACTGGATTTGTCAACTAACTGAAACTATTTTATTGTCTTCTCAAATTGGATTAAGTAATAATCAGATATGACCCATACTATTGTTTACCCCACAGTTAGTGAGAGTTCTTTTCTTGAATAGTTTGTTACTGAAGCAGAATTGGAGACCCCCTTCCTCTCCCGCCCCCCGCCCCCCGCCCCCCGCACTCTGTTTTAGGAGGGCAAAGTAAAAAGAGATTTATCCACGGTTATAGATAACTAGATCACCGCTTCTCCCATTGTGATCTGACTCTACCTCCTCTTTTAAAGTAAAAATTATTTATAATGAGCATATCCATCTACAAATTCCACAAAGGTATAATATCATAATTTTGGTAACATGAATAACTATACTATTTAATCTGGCCCTCTTTTTATTAAATTTATCATTTTCTATTTTGGGAAGTGTGTGTGTGTGTGTGCGTGTGTGTGTATGTGAGTGTACACTTATACACAACTTGTTTATATCACTAGATTAGAAACTCCTCAAGAGCAGAATTCCTGTCTGATATACCCCGTGTTGCATACACCAATACTTCTACACTATGGAGACATTTAATGAATGGTGACTAAATAAAATTTATTATTCTGTTTTCTGACATTTTTGTTTACTCAAAACTTTGTTTCTAAATAATTACTAATTAAGCAATGTGTTTTTCACTGTCACTTGTATTAGAAGCAGTATATTTGTAAAGTACTCTTTTGCTCTATATCTTGAGGAAGGGTTGTGTCTTTTTGTTAATTCCTCAAACATTAATATGAAGAATGTTATTAAATATTAGGGCAAGGAATATTAATTCCTACCCCCTAAGATTCATTGTTAGTCATTCCAGACATTAAGCAATATTTAAATATACTTTCTTGAGAGCACTAAAAAAAAGTTTATATATTTTTCTCTTTTCTAACTTTTCTGCAAAATTGCTATATTTGTTTTATAAATTATAAATACCTTTAAATTTTTAATAAACTGTATAAACTAAACACATTTGTATGAATAAAATTATAATTTTAAGTACACTATACTTACAACAATTGTAATAAACTACATAAGACTAGTCCTCAAAAGATAAATCCATATTAAACTGAAGCATCATGAAAAATGCATGGGAAAATGCAATAGAAAGAAACATAATTACTCTGGATTAAAAAAAATTTGCATAGGGTAGAAGAGAATAAAAATCTATCAAGTTCCTAGATTAGATTACCTTTATTGTGACAAACTCTAAGAAAATGTTTACAATTAAGGCCCATTATCTTAAAATAAGATAAAGGTTAAAAATGAGCTTGGAGCCCTCACTTTATTTTGTTGGTTAATATTTGACATTTGACTCACAAGTAAGTCCTTTATCTGGATGCATAAAAGAAACACAGGACCTTGTCCAAATTCAGAGCTTCGTTCCAGGCCCCACCTCTGACTTTTTAATTCTACAACTGTTAGAAATAATAAATAAATATATACGTATAATGAAGTATATAAAAGTATATTTATACATAATGAATTAATGAATCTTATATATGTATATGATTCTCAAATACAGCCAGATTTGGGCCCATTATTAATAGGAAAAATTTTTTGAAAATATGATATTTATAATGATTTAGGATATCATAAAATTGTGAAAACATTAGTATTTATCCCTTTGCAGGTGATGATCATGACAAAATAATAGCTATCATTTATTGAGTACTATGTGTCAAACATTTTACATCCAGTTTTCCATTTAATCCTCGTAGAACTTTATACTTTTATTTGTCTTTGTTTAGTTTATTTGATTGTAGTTTTTTGCAGTTTTTGCTAACAACACTCTAATTAAGCTTATATAACATAGAGAAAATGATAATTTTAAATATACAGTACAAATGCTGTGGATGTTCTTATACAAGTCTTTTTGCGAATATATGCAATTATTTCTCTTAGCTGTATTTCTAGGAGTGGAATCACTGGACCATAGTATTGTTAGAGTAGCAGACTAGGACACAGGGCTGAGACCAGATACCGGGGCTTAGAGTGGGCACAGGTGTTAACCCTCAGGCAGAAGCTAACTAGACTACTAGGTTAAGAGCTGGATGCAGGGGCTTGCAGAGTAGGGAGTGAACTCAATTCTAGGAATTACTACCCAAAGTCTTAGTAAAAGCCAACCCCTTAGTATTGAATATTCCTCCCCTCAATTCGTAAGACTTCAAAAGACCCAAACCCACATCCTCCAGGTGTAGCTGCTCTTTTGGAGCCTGCTTGCTCTTTTCTTGAGAGTAAACTTTCACTTTCAATCTTTCAATTAAAACTGTCGCTTTGGCTTATGTGATGCCTCCTGAAATTCTTTTCCCCATAATCACCAAGAACACAAGAACTTGGAAAAACTTCTACTCAGAGCAGCGGGGCAAGGTAGCTCACTCCTGTAATCCTAGCACTCTGCGAGGCTGAGGTGGGAGGATCGCTTGAGCTCAGGTGTTTGAGGTTGCTGTGAGCTAGGCTGACACCACAGCACTATACTCAGGGCAACAGAGTGAGGCTCTGTCTCAAAAAACAAACAAACAAAAAACCTTCTACTCAGAGGCTGTTAACAGTATTGCTACATGCTTAACTTTAAAAAGAAACTTCCAGTTTTCTAAATTTGTTTTGTTTTGTTTGTTTGTTTTTACAAATGAAGAATATGAGAATCACAAAATTAAGTACTTTGCCCATTAAAAAAATTATTGTAATGAAAGTGCAATGCAGTTGTCCCTTGATATCCACAGGTGAATGGTTTCAGGTCTCCCCCATCCCCTGCAGATACCAAAATCCATAGATGCTCAAGTCCCATATAAAATGCCCATATAAAATGCTGCAGTATTTGCATATAACCTATGCATGTCCTCCCATTTACTTTAAATCATCTCTAGATTATTTATGATACCTAATACAATGTAAATGCTATGTAAATAGATACAATGGAAATGCTGCGTAAATAGTTGTTATATTATGTTTAGGGAATAATAACAAAGAAAAAAGTCTGTACATGTTCAGATTTCATTCAGTCAATTTTTTTGAATTTTTTTTTAAATTTTTGATCTAGTTGAACCCATGAATGAGGAAACCCTAAATATGGAGGAACAATTATACTTCATCCTTAATATCTACAATTTTTTCTTTTACCCACATACTATCAACTCTTTGCTTTACATTTTGATTTCTCATTTCTGTTTCAATCTGTTGGCTTCAGACTATATGGCTTTGGTTTCTGTATCCATTTCCTCCCAGTACTCTGCTTCGAGATCTCTGAATATGTGAATAAATTCTATTTAGTCATGGCCCTGGCATCATCTATGATTCCTGTGATACTGTACATTTGTACAGATCTAGAGTGCCTATAGATTATATGAAAGGAATTACAAGAAAATTAACAAGCTATTTTTATATTCCTATTGCAAAGTGGCTTACTACCTTGGCTTAGTCAGCTCTGGATTTCAGAAAATTGATTCAAAGCTATGAATTATAGATAGTAGCAAAAGTACCTCTGTAGCTTTATAAATGACACTGGCAATTGCCACATTTAACAAGCTTTGATTAGTCATATAAATTAGTTTAATACTTTAATCTAGAGAGATGTTTCTATTCAGAATCCCTATAGATTTTCCCGTTTGCTCAGACAGCCATCCTTGAAGGTCACTGTATTAGTTTGCTAGAGCTTCTGTAGCAAAGTACCAAGGACTGGGTAGCTTAAACAACAGAAATTTATTTTCTCACAATTCTAGAATCTAGAAGTGTAAGATAAAGGTGTAGCAGGATTGGTTTCTTCTAAGGCCTCCTTCTTGGCTTATGGATGGCTGTCTTCTCCCTGAGTTTTTCACATGGTTCTTTCCTCTATACATGTCTATATTCTAATTTCCTCTTCTTATAAGGATACCAGTCATAAGAGATTAAGGCATGATCACCCCAATGACCTCATTTCACATTAAATACTTCTTTAAAGACCCTATCTTCAAATACTGTCACATTCTGAGGTACTGTGGGTTAAAAATTAAACATACTGGATAGTGGGAGAGGCACAAGTCAGTCCATAGCAGTCACTTTCTTTATTTTTTCTTTTTATTTATTTATTTTTTTTTTTTAGATAGACAGAGTCTCGCTCTGTTGCCCAGGCTAGAGTGCCATGGTGTCAGCCTAGCTCACAGCAACCTCAAACTCATGGGCTCCAGCAATGCCTCGGCCTCCCGAGTAGCAGAGACTACAGGCATGTGCCACCAAGCCCAGCTAATTTTTTTCTATATATATATTTTAGCTGTCCAGATCATTTATTTCCATTTTTAGTAGAGACAGGGTCTTGCTCTTGCTCAGGCTGGTCTCAAACTCCTGACCTCAAGCGATCCTCCGGCCTCGGCCTCCCAGAATGCTAGGATTACAGGTGTGAGCCACCGCACCCGGCCAGCAGTCACTTTCTTGATGGAATCTTCTCCAAAGCCCCTAATACTGCATCCCTTACACACACATTCTTGTCTCCAAAAATTGCTATTTTGTAACAGGCATTCATTATATTTTTTTTCTACCCATGTTAATACAATCTGCCTTACACTGAATTTTTTTTTTTTTTTATATCCTGGAGGGAAATGGCCACTTTTTCTTCATTCTTGTTTTTCCTCTGTGGATTTGCAAAAAGAAGGTGTTCAGGAAGTGCTTTTAGGATTTCAGTGGTCATTTGTAGCATAAAATATATCAGAAGATGCTTTACATGTAACTCCCTCCCAACACACACAGACATACAAACACACACACACACCACACAAAGGACACACAAACAATTATAAATGTTTATATTTAATAAGTGCTTAGCATCTGCTCAAACTAAATGTGTTGGATTTTTCTTGTTTTCCTCCAGGAAATAATATAATTTCTTAAGCTTACATTGGATGTTTTCAGTCTTTTCTGTGAATGTTCCCAGGGTCCATATTGACAGAATATCCCTTAATATTAACTTATAGTTTTATTATATCTATATTATAATTTTAATGAATAACAATGTCTACCATTTCCTGAGCATATCTATGTTCTTGGCTGTGTTCTAAGTACTTCATATACATAACTGGATTTGATATGATGATAGCCATATAATGCTGGTATGGTTCAAATTTCACAGAGTGAAAAATATATACTAAGAGTGATTAAATAAAAAGTCAGACAGCCAGACAGTGGCAGAATTGGAATTTTAGCCCAGGTATCTCTGTGTCCATACTCTGTGATCTTTTCATTATTCTGTTTTTTCTTTGTTTAAATCAAACAAAAATAATCACAAAAATGATAATAAATTGTACTAGGAACCACAATAATAATGAAAGAGTATATTAGGGTGAATAGTAGCCCCCCCAAATTCATGTCCACCTGGAACTTGTGAATGTAATCTTCTTTGGAAATGCATTAGTTGTAGATATAATCAAACAAATTTGCTTTTCCTCCCCTCCCCCCAAAAAAAACAGGAAAAAGAAAATATCTTTGATACAAAACTCTCTTAATTGTCTTACAGTTATCGCATTGGTATAAACCTTTTAATGAAGAACTTCTTTTTAAAACACCATATATAGCATCCTGAAAACACATAGCACACTTTTAGGCCGGGTGCGGTGGCTCACATCTGTAATCCTAGCACTCTGGGAGGCCGAGGTGGGCGGATCCTTTGAGCTCAGGAGTTCGAGACCAGCCTGAGCAAGAGCGAGACCCCATCTCTACTAAAAAAATAGAAAGAAATTAGCTGGACAACTAAAAATATATAGAAAAAATTAGCCAGGCATGGTGGCACATGCCTGTAGTCCCAGCTACCCCGGAGACTGAGGCAGGAGGATTGCTTGAGCCCAGGAGTTTAAGGTTGCTGTGAGCTAGGCTGACGCCACAGCACTCACTCTAGCCCGGGCAATAGAGTGAGACTCTGTCTAATACAAAAGAAAAAAAAAAAAAAAAAACCATAGCACGCTTTTTTAAAAGTAGGCATAACCTTTCGTGTTTGCGCTTGCTAACAATGTATTCATTTGTATAGGCATGAGGCAAGAAACAGGATCCCCTTAAAAGCTCTGAAAGGCTTCCATAGCTGATGGTTTCAAACATCAGAACTTTTCCTTCATAAACGCATTTTGTATACTTTTGAATAAGGCACAGAGTAATAGTAAGCAGATGTCCTACCCCTCTTTGAGGATTCCAGTAATTACCTGGGTGATGATATAAACAGTACAGAGTCTACCGTACTACATCTTGAGTCATCTGGTTACAAACTTTATCAGCCTACTACTTGTTGACTTTTCATATTCTAGGCATTCATATATTATCTCATTTAATTTTCCCAAAACCCTTGCTAAGAGGATCCTATGATTATCACCATTTTACAAAAAATTAACTGAGGCTCAGAAAAGATAAGTAGCTTACCCAAGGACCATGGCTATAAATTAGTATTAAAAATTAATTCTGTTCCACATTTTTAAGTTTTGTATTAATAGGTCATAATTCTGCCTCTCAATCTTACCAGTGTAATTATTACAAAGATAAATAGCAGAACTGAAAGTATGGTCTTGCTAATAAAACTATCTAACAGAGAAAATTAAATGATCTAGCAGAAAAAAAAATAAACTAACAGAAAGAGAAATAAACTCACAGCACATAATTTCCCCTTTGAAGAGAAAGATCACAGCACACAACTACCCCTTTGTTTTATTAACCACCTGTGGCTCAATTGGTCTTTAAGATCAACCACCTGTTGTTTGATTCGGAGTTTGTTTTAACAGCCTTGAAGAGTCCTGAGCAGACAGCAGGGGTGCAAGCTACCTGCCTCAGTTCCTGCCAGACCACATTCCAAGGACCCTGATAAGCCAGCCTCAAAGAGAAGGGAAAATAAAAAAGGAAAAACAGATGCAGCCATTTCACAGATGCCTTCTGCCATCAGTCTGCAACAATAAACTTTTTTTCCCCTTTACGCTCAATAAAAACCCCAAACCCCTTACCCTCTCTGCCGGCACTTCTCCTTTCTTTCTCTTGTGCTGTGCCCTTCTCACCCTTGGGAAGTAAAATAAACTATCTTTCTTTAAAACTATTCTAATCTTTGTGTTGAAAATCGTTTTTCATTCTGAGCTACGAGTTCTCACCCTAACGAGAACACTTTAGTTTGGGTTTCCAAGGGATCAAACCCTGAGAAAGGATTCCAATTCCAGTGGTTCATTTGGAAGGTGAGGAAAGTGTAACTAGCTGAATGGGAAAGTAGAATAAAGGTGGGAAGAGAAACGATAAATGTGTTATCAAGGCAGCTATCACTGAGGGTGAAAAAAGCTCTGCCCTGCAGGAGATAAACTGGGAGCCAGTGTAACAGCCCATATCAGGCTTCGCCAACCCAAGGGGTGAAGATCTGGGGTGAACCACAATTCCCCATGTCATTGGTTGAGAGCTACTCCTGGGGGTGGTTAACTCTCTGTCATTTTTGGCTTGCTACACAGGCTTCAAAGTAGCCTCCAGCAGCCAGAGAAAGTCTTTTATCAAAAAAATTCAGATGCTGGCAATGAGAAGTCTGGCCAGTATGCTTTTAAATGCTAAGTGTTGGGGCAAGAGAGGGGAACCACTGATGCTACAGTGACCTTTGTTCAATATCCCAACTCAGAGCTGATGGCTTTATGAGAACAGAGGTAACCTGTTTGTAGCAGGGGCAGCATGGAGCATGGGGGGCAGGGAGGAAAATAAAGGAAGACTAAAATCGTGGGACTATTTATCAATTCCCCTAGAAATACAGCTTATTTACATTTGTAAATGGCAGTGCTTTCATTATCTTCTGTGAAAATAATGGCATTCTCTGGTGGAAGTGTGAACTCAGCCATTTCTCTTTATTGTTGTGTTTTTTGTGCTGATTTAACTTAGGAATTTCATTTGGGTACGTGTTTTCTAATTCCTTCCACTCTTCATACTGTTCCATTATTCAATCACACAGTGGTTTAACCAGCATTAAAAAGTCAAGTCAGAAAACAACAACAACAACAACAACAACAACAAAAAACAGTCTCCAATAAAAACAATGGCTAGTAATACCTTGTACTGCTGCTCTAGCAAGCAGACTGAGGAATATCTCACTTTGAGAATTTTTGTTGACTTTTTTCTGTAAGAGCCAAAGTGTTTTCCAACACATAAACATTTTAGGCAGGAACAAATAATGTACTCATCATCACAAAGTTCCTTTTTGCAGGACCCAGGACATTAAAGGATGAATTACTCACCCCAACAGAAAGCAGATACCCTACAGGATATTTGAAGTGTTCCTCACAGAAGGAGGCAATGTTGTCCTATGTCTTTTCAGCATAGTAATCTTTGCCAGACCAAGAGTGGAATGACACTTTAGGAAGACATAGTCTTTGCTAATCAGTCCTACACCTTTCAAGTGGGGAAAACAAAAACAAAAACCTGATTGCATTGAACAGTGCCAAGAGAAACAAATGAAAAAAAAAAAAAAAAAAAAGAAAAAGAAAAATCTACTTGAATTTCCTTTTGGACCAGAAGTAACTCTTGGGATTCCTCCCTTGCAACAATTTCAGTGTCTCATGCATTTGCCAGCCCAGTTCTCACAGAAGGACAGCAGCGGTAAGGCTGCAGAGCCCCTATTTTCCATTTACACTATTATCATTATATCTTGAGAGACCAAGGGTAGGAGTAGAGAAAGAGAATAGAGAATTTTATGACCTTCTTTAAGAAAAGAAAAAGACCATTTAGAGCCATTATAAATTCACAGCTAATTAAAGGTTAAACACAAGTTGCCAATTAGTGTGAAAGAAAATTGTTCATCTTTGGCAACCTGATTATTTATACTATTTGGTCAGGAAGAATGAGTGCTTGCATGTTATTGGTGAATGCAGTTACTAGCTCATGCTACAGCAGCTGTAACTTTCAAGAGACTTATCCTTGGCGTCCAAGGTGGTATGAAATCCCTCCCTTTTGTTAAAGAGAAACAAATTCATACAGTTTGCAACATTATATTTGTAATGATTGTTATCGTTCAAGATACTTTATAGGAGTAAGATAGATATTAGTGAGAACAAAGAGAATTCTACATTAGAGAACATGAGATTTTGTGCAATCCATGTTTTTTGCTAAAATTATACAGCATGCCATAAAACATAGTGTGGGCATTAAATATGGGTGTGCAAATAGACAATGTGAAATATATAATGAGAGAGCTATATAAAGGATTTGTGTCAGCAGTGGGTGTATGCATATTAGCATTTAGAAGAATGTGACAAATTATGCAAGGATTGCACAGAATGGAGAACCCGCCCAGTGATACCATCACCACATGTTACAGAAGGAAAGGATCTGAGGATAAGAACTCAGGAATACATAGTTTTATTACATGGCAAACTTCAAGCACCATTTAAGTACTGACTAGAAATGGTTTTGTTAATGTTGCCGTGAACTGTTGCTTCAAAACTTAGGTACTGCAGCAACTTAGGCTGAAAGGCTAATTTTACGATGTTGGCAACCTCTGCCTTATTTCTTCAATTGGTTGATTTTTATGACTTTGTGACAAGCACTCAAAAAGGTACTTCATAATTATTATTACAATATATATTTTCACATTTCTAAAATTTTTGCAAACCTAGACAAGTATTTGTCTAACTATATCATGATAGCATAATTACTCCCTTTAATTAGAAGTTCAGTTTAGTTATTAATACCATTTAATGAGAATTTTTGTGCTTCAAACATTGTTTTAAATATTATAGTATAGAGCCACTAATACCCTGGTACTGTTTTCAGCTGTGTGATGTAGAATATGTTAGCTCATCCCTCTTGGCCTCCCTTTCTACTTTGTTCAGCCATTCATGTAAATGGGGTGAAATAGCTAGCTTTGGGGTTGCTATGAAGAATATAAATAGTAAAATGCATGAAAATATTTGACAAAAAATGAAAAGGATTAAACACCTGTGTTCTTTCCACATCCTAATTTAACTTGTGCTCTAGGGGAATAGAGAGGAAAAAGACTGCGCATGTTTGAAGGACCTGAAAATGAGAACATGACCATCAGTTCTGATACTTTTTAGACATATGTTCAGAGGAAGACTCAGACTAGTGGCAAGGGATATTTCTCCCTTTGGTTGAGAGGAAGGGATAATCTATATCTTTAAGCCATCTATATCATAAACGTGTGGCAATATTTGCTATTCATAAGAAATACTACTAATATTGATTTGAGGAAGAGACAGATTTTCTTAATCTTTTGGGGTTTAAGGAATGCTTCATAGGCAGGGAAAAGAAATGTTGGAGAGAAGAAAAAAAAAAACAAAAACAAAAAAACACTATCCTACTCATGGTACCTAACAATTACTGAGTAACCAGTATGGACTAGGAGCTGTGCCAACATGCTTATATGGATTAATTCATTGACTTTTCACAGTATTCTCATTAGGTTAAGCTGCTTGCCCAAAAAGCACATAAACAGCAAAACCTCTGAAGAAACAGTTACTATAGGTGTTCTCAATCACTACACTACATTATGAAAAAATCTCCAAGAAACCATTCATAAGGAGAATTAAATTGGGGACAATGGCACCAAAAAGATATCCAAAATATTTTCCTAGAAAGTGATACTTCATATTGTTAGTGTATTAAATGACCTGAAGTTCCAGGGTATATAGCAGACCACAGACTTGATTCTGTGCCTTAAACATAACACAATGCATATACAGGTCAAAGGGCAGTTATAACCGTGCATATTAACATTACAATCATTAATATTTGATCTCATATTAGATAGATGGTACTATCTATACACAGCCCTGATTTATAATTGTAAGTCTAGAGAATATTGATTATAACAGTTTTTGAATAATCAATTTTTTTCTATTTTTGAAAATAATAGTCTAATCACTGAATCACTTTTATTGAAGTACATTAATTTTGATGGTTTTAAAATTATAACTGAGCCTTTTTTTTATAATGGAAAAGTAAAACCTCATAATGATGTTTTTAAGATTTTTATCATGAAATACCTAGCTGAAATGATTTCTAAATGGCTATGCCAATTAAATTTCTGAAAATAATAAATATGAAAATTTACAATGTTAAAGATACTTTTTATTGAAAATTATAGTTGTTTTAATTTCCTAATGTCTTGATGTTATTTTCTTGCTTATTTTGCATCAATCACAATGAAAAACAAACATGATAAGAAATGTATATATTTAAAATTACAAAATACTAAAATCATAAGGCAATGAAAATTTTAATTTGATCTTTGGTTTGTAGTTCCTCATATTCATTTATATGGGGAAATTGAGTTTATTATTGAACAATTGCCTGGTAATTTTAAGAACTATTGATTGCATTCAGTGAAAAAAAAAAAAAAAAAAAAAACCTCTTTTTCTGAAAATAAGGTGAATCCCTACAGTAATTTGATGTTTTAGAGTAATGATCCTGGAAGTAAACGATGGAGGATCAATTTCAAACTTCAAAATATATTCGCTGTGTGACTTTGGAAAATGAACCTAAACCAGTGTCCATAAAAATAAAGGTAATAATTATGCTTGCCTCTTAGGATTCTTCTGAGGAATCAGTGAGCTTAAGTTCACAAAAATACTGCAGTGTGTCTAGCGGAATAAATGCTTTATACACCCTATCATTACTTTTTATGTGTTTTGACTTTGTAGCTCCCCCAAAATACTCTATAAATGGCCAAATAAGTAAGCTATAGCTTATAAACCAGGATGCATTTGGTTGCAATATAGTAATTGGAGTGTGAGAAATGAAACATTTGGCACTTACTTTGATTTAAGCTGAATGGTTACAACCCGAGTTTTCAATTCTTACACAACTTTCCAAAATCTACTCTGGAGCAAACTGAAAGGAATTTCTTAGACTTTTTTTTTTTTTTTTCCCCTCCCTGTCACATTTTTCTCTGTTTTGCAGCACTAAAGGTCTTAACATAAAAAAAGAGAAAGTTTTCCAAAATTAGGTAGATATTTTGGAAATCTCTTTCACTTGGACTTCAGCTCAGAAGTATATTTAGAAGAAATATAAATCCTTTCTAACCTCATTCAGTCAGTTGCTTACATTTTAGGTTGCAAGACTTCAAAGTGCACTTTCTATTTATTGAGTTCATTGAGGCAAATGTCTATTAAAACCTCACCAAGCAACTTAGAAACTATTAAAATCCTTCCAAAGGGACGTCACTGTTAAAGTCGGTCAATAAATTAACCACTGGGTTAGGCAGGATGGAGACTCATCTGTCTTTCTGAACACTGTTAATGAAGCCTACATTTTTGCATGTTAGTTGCTGCGAAACTGCCTGTGACACGTTTCTTTGCTGCTTTGTCTCTTGTCCAGGCATTAAGTGTCTCGTAGTTCATTAGAACATTGATGATGTGTAATTATCTCACAAAGGTTGTCATCAAATGGAAATTTAGAGAACGATTATAATAGTCGGAAATTTTCATTAGAGACTCACATTATCTGGGCATGCTACATGGCTGCTCTTATACAGACTGAAGAGGCTTCAATGATAAATTTATGGAATGGTCACTTGTAGAATTAATTGTTTATACATTCCAAGTAGGAATATTTTAAAATAATACATACACATGCATGTACACTCATAGAAACTTGCTTTAAAATTCTTCATAATGCAAATTCCAAAGCCCTTTTTGACAATGATACCTGATTTTCTTGCCTCTTTGAATGATTTTAGGTTGTACTAATATCACTTGCAACATCATAAGGCAAAAGAGGCTTTGAAATGGAGATCTGTTTTCAATCAACTAAATTGAGTTATTGTGCTTAATATCTATATTTCCTTATTGGCTTCAATTTCAAAAATCATCAAATTATCTAGAAAACTAATAGGTCTACAGATCATCTAGTTATGCTGATGTTGTTTAAAAGAGAAAAGAATGTTCACTTTCTATAATTTAATCAGGTAGTATGATGTTCTAATGATTATGATAAGAATATCATGATGTCATCAAATGATATTTACAAAATGAATCATGACCTGAGCTATAACCCTTTGATTAAATGGCAATGATATGCCCACTTATGTATCACATTGAAGTATTCCTCATTACAGAGAGTTTTTAAATAAAGTCTTTGTTTTCTTTCAATGGTAGCAGTATAATACTCATAAAACATAACAAATAAATAGGACAGAGAAATTGTATGAAAGAGATCAGGAAGTTTTTAAAAAACTCTATGATTTTTCCAAAGTACTGTCACCAGATTTCAGCTTATAGTATTTTACCATGCAGTTTAAAAAGTAATATTTTGCACAACTTCTCTTACACTTTTCTGTGGGATAAGGCATAAAGATTGATAGGAATAGGGAAGATTTTTAATTTTCCTGTGGTCCTATTCTGTGGGAACTGCAATCATTTTTATACTGAAGACTTTTGTTTAAGATCCATATTCTGATGGATTTTTCTGAAGAAAAGAAGTCACCAGTCACCATGAAAATGCAAAGGCATCATATGACTACAAATCTTATGAAAGAAGGAAAATAATGGTCTTTTTAATAATTACATCTGCAGACGTAATTATTCTGGCACAGTGCAAGGGACACTGTGAGTGCTCAATAAATGTTATAGAATAAACCAAGAAATTAATAATGGAACATATGAAGATAACATCAGGGTGGAGTCAGACTTTGTTCATTCTTTGAATTGATTACTCAACTGAACAAAATTTAATTAGGAATATATAGAAGAACAAATTAAAAAGAGAATATTACTCAGTTCATTCCATAAGATCAATGTTATGCTGATACCAAAACCAGAAAAAAAAAAGAAAAAACACTAGAGAAAATAAAACTACAAAGCAATATCTCTCACTGAATAAAATGTTAGTAAATTTAATCTAAGAATGTAAAAAAACCTAATACTTCAGAATCAAGTGTAATCTATCTCAGAAATGAAAGGATTGTTTAACATTTGAGTATTGACAATTAAATTCAGCATATTTCAAAATATAATAAGAACACAATATGGTTGTTTCAATAGATACGAATAAAGCATGTGACAAAATTCAATATCCATTCCTTGTAAAAACTCTTAGCAAACTAGAAATAGAACAGAATATCTTAAAACTGGTAAAGACTACCTATAACAGCCCAATAGCTAATATGATATTTAATGAGGAAAGATTAAATGTTTTATCTTTAACATCGAGAACAAGACAAGGATGTGTGTTTTCACCACTTCTATTCAACATTGTACCGGCAGTTCTAGCCACTGTACTAAAACAATACAAATAAATGAAAGGCAATTATATTGGAAAAGAAGAATCAAAAGTCTTGTTAGTCACAGGCAGCATGATTATGCATGGAGAAATTCCCATGGAATCTACAAAAAAGCTCCAAGAGCTAATAAGTTAAGTTTTACAAGGTTGCAGGATATAACATCCATATGCAAAAACCAATGTCTCCATACTACCAACAAGTAATCAAAAATAAAAATTTTTAAAAATGCTATAATCACAGAATTGAAGATGTACTTAGGGAAATTACTTAGGGATAAATCTGACAATAAAGATACGAGATTTATAAACTGAAAGTTACAGAATACACTGTAGAGAGAAATAAATACAGATCTAAGTAAATGGTGAAATAAATTAACATTCAAAAATTGGAATACTTAATATTAAGATGTTAAATCTCCTTAAATGGACCTATTGAGTAAATAAATCACAATAAATATCTCATCAGAATTAGTATTTTTGTTTTAGAAATTAAAATATGATTTTATAATTCATATAAATAATAATATAGGACTAGAATACCAAAAACAATTTTGAAAAGAAGACAAAAATGTTGAGAGACTATTACTACCTAATTTTGAGAGATTTTTAAAGCTACAGCAATCCCAATTGTATGGTATTAAGTGTCAAGATACATAAATTGATCAATGAAACAGACCAGGGTTCAGAAATAGATAACATATCCATCGGTCTATCTGTCCATCTACCTACATCTTTATCTAGCCAATACCTTTATTCCTATCAAAGGAGTAACAGACGGAAGATATAATCTGTTAAAAAAAAATAGTGCTAGGACAATTGGGAATCCATAAGCAAAAATATAAATTTAATCCATATTTCATACCACATGCAAAAATTAACTAAAAAATCAAACATAGTAAAATTGATGATATGAAGCCTAAAACTATAAAACTTCTAGAATATGTTATATGTTTATAATATATGATATATGATAATATAAATATTTAAAAAATGGAGAAAAACATTGTGACTTGAGTTAGGCAAATGTATCCCAAATAAGACACCAAAGCACAATCAATAAAACCAGAAATTGATTAATTGGATTGTATTAAAAAAAACAACTTCTGTTCTTTGAAAGACACCAAAGGCTATTTTGTTCTCTGAAGGAGACAAAGACTAGGAGAAAATATTTGAATCACATAGCTGATAAAGGACTTACATCCAACTTAGATAAAGAACACCAAAAACTCGATAATAAGAAAAAAACCAACCAATAAAATATGGGCAAAACAAGGAACGGATTGTTTCATTAAATAAAACAAAAAATAGCCTGTATACATTATATCCATTTTAAATAAAATTTCAAAAATATAAACTAGTATATAGTGACATATATTATGTCACTGTTCACCTTGCCTTATTGGTGGATTGGAGGTAGAGATTGAGAACAGTGAGTGAGAGAAGGAATGTTATTACAAAGGAGAATGGGGAAATTTTTGAAAGTCATAAATATATTAATTTTCTTGATGGTACAGATGGTCTCACAGGTGCATAGTTATGTCAAAACATATCAAATTTCATACTTTCAATATGTGTAGTTTATTGAATGTCAATTATACCACATTAAAGCTGTTAAAAATAAATTCATAGAGAGTATATCCTTAGTTCAAAATAGAATTAAAATAGAAGTTAAAAGTAAGATATGTTAAAAGAGCCTAAATATTTAGAAATTAAGCAACACATTTCTAAATAATATAAAAGTTATGAAGTAAATCTCAAGGGGACCTGGAAAACATTTTATATGGAATAATAATGAAAACACAACATATCAAAAAGTTGGGAATTCATTTAAAATGGTGCTAGGAAAAGAAAGCCTTCAATGATTTTATTAGAAATGAAAGATCTAGAATCAATTATCAAAGGTTCTACCTTAAGAAGCTAGAAAGAGAACAGCTGAATAAATGCACAGTAGGAGAAAGATAACACTAGAAATTAATGGAATGTACAACAGACAAGCTACGAAAATTGACAAAGCCAAAAGTTGTTTCTTTAAAAAGGTCAAGAAAATTGATAAATCTCCAGATTGATCAAGAAAAAGAAAACACATTATGAGTATTAGGAATGAAAATGTGTTCTTACTACAAATCCTTTAAATACTCAGGAGATAATATGGAATTTCATGTCAATAATTTGACAACCAATATTGTAGAAACAAATTCCTTAAAAAGTACAGCTAACAAAATCACCTCAAAAAGAAAATTGCAGGCCCATTGGGTTTAACTGGTAAATTCTTTTAAATACTTCAAGAAGAAATATGATCAAAAAAGACATTAAAAATAAGTTATCCTCTAATGTGCTTCATAAATGTGGACACAAGAGTCCTTACAGTTAATGTCATACAATTTTCTCTTAGGATTTTAAAAAAGGTAAGAAATACTACCCTCATTATTTTGATTCAACATTGTTGGATGTGATAGACAGTAAATTAAAACAAGATAAAGAAATAAAAGGCATCAGTTTAGAAAGGAAGAAATAAAAATGTCTCTATTTGCTTATGATTTGTTTATATAGAGAATCCTAGGGGATGTACAAAATAACTATGCAAATTAGCTAGCACATGCATTTAGCAAGAGTACCAGATACAAGTTTAACATATTGGGTCAAATGCATTTTTATGTACATTTAGCAACAACTAAAAAAATTAAAATTGTAAATATGCTTTATAGTAGCCCATAAATAGATAAATAAATAAGGAAGAAATTTCACAAAAGGACTGTAAGACTTCACAATGGAAACAGCAAAAGCTTCCTGAGACACATTAAAGAAGATCTGAATAAACGGATGTAGCATTTTCATGGACTGGAGAATTCAATATTGTTAATATGTCAAAATTTATATGCAAATGTAAAAATCCTAGACTATCCAAAGTCATCTTAAAAAGAAAAACATGGAAGATTTACATCAGACTTCAAGACTTCCTTTACAGCTATAGTAATTAAGACAATGTAATACTGGCATAAAGTTTAACAAACTATCAATGAGGCAGAATGAAGAGCTCCCAGTCATTTGATTTTGTTTGACAAAGATGCCAAGGCAATCATATGGAGAAAAATGTCTAGTCAACAAATTGTCCTAGAACTACTGTATCTATGAGAAAATAAACCTCAACTACCACTTCATACCATAAATAAAAATTAATTAGATATGGATTAATAGAACTAAACATAAAAACTAAAAGTGTAAAGCTATTAGAAGAATATATACTAGAATGTTTGCATGAACAAAGCTGTAACTTAGACCTTATCAAACTTAAAAGCTTTTCTCATCAAATGATTCATTAGGAAAATTAATAGGCATATCATTATAAATTAATGATATTCATTATATGCACATATAGGTGAACATAAAGAGATGGAGATAGTTGTTTTTTCCCCTGCCAACTGAAAGAGAACATAAGCAATGACACCTCAGTATCAATGAGCATACCTATTGCCCAGATCTTGCTTTCTATTTATCATACATAACTAAAAGAAACTAGGGCTTCTTGGAGAAATGTGTTATTCCAGTTTGAAGTTAGGAAAAGTGAGCCTAGTAAACTGATTGCAATATATACAATAAATAAAAATCCTTTAGTTCACAGTGGTAAAGAGAACAAAAGAACAGACAAAAAAAGGTAAATTTATTTGCCACCATTGCAGGTAATTATTACATAAAGTCATTAGTAAAAAAATTAGTAATTGATAGGCAAGAATAAAGCTTTAATTCCATCTTTTGAAGAGGTATGGCAGTTTATTTTCCTTTGAACTGTAGACATTAGGGTTGGAAAATCACTTTTTGTAACTCCCAATAAAATTTTTGCTTCACCCGAGCATCGTTAATGGATGTTAAAAATATCACTTGCCAAACATAAGTCAAAAAGCTTATTCAAAGAGAAAAAAGTACCTGTACTGTTCTGATGATTGCCCCTGAAACCAAGTGATCAACTTTATTGTCACTAACTGTGGGCAACCTGATATTGTGTGCAGCCCAAAGAGATACAGTATGAAGTAGACAGCATCACTTAGGAAAAACGTTCACCAGAAATAGTTAACCTAAATCTATTCCATCTTTAGACCTAACTACCAGTCCACAGACAATACAAGATATAAAGACACAGGCTCAACGATACAGTAGATAGTCAGAATATCTCAAATATATGACATTTTATAAGACAGCTACTCTTGGTATCTTTAAAGAGTCAATATCCTGGGAAGCAACAACATAAAAGGTGGATGAGTAGGAAGATTGTGGATATTAAAAGAGCCCAAACTGACATAATGTCAAGAAGCAAAATGTGATCACAACTGTGTTTAAAAGAGTAAACATAAACAATTGTTAGGGACATTTTGGAACTTTGAATATAGGCTTGATGTTAGATGATGTAATTTTTAAGGAATACTACTATTTTTGGTATAATAATGATGTTATATTTATATAGAAAAGTAAACTTAATTTTAAGAGATCCAATGCTGAAGTACATAGTAGTAAAGGTATATTCTGATCGTACTGTGGTTTGAATGTTTGTGCCTCCCCCAAAACTCATGTTGAAACATAATCCTGAGTGCAACAATATTAAGAGGTGGGACCTTTAGGAGGTGTTTAGGTCATAAGGGCTTCACCCTCATGGATGGGGTTAATACTTTATAAAAGGGCTCAGGGAACTAGGTGGGCCTCTTTGGCCATTCTGCCTCCTCCATGTGAGGATACAATAGCAAACGGTACTTTGGAAGCAGAGAGCAGCCCTCACCAGACATGGAGTATGTTGGAACCATGGTCTTGGACTTTTCAACCTCCAGAGCTATGAGAAGTAGATTTTTGTTCTTTGTAAATTATCCAATCTCCAGTATTATGTTATAGCAGCACGAACAGACTAAGACTTAATCTCAATGATTCGGAACAAAAAAGCATACACATAAATCATAGCTAGATAGATATATAAAAGAAACATGGCAAAATAACTGTCAGGTCTAGCTGGTGGGTATATGGATTTTTATTATTCTATTCTTTCAACTTAGTTGTATTATTTTTCATAATGACATTTTGGAGAAACATTTGGATGGATATAGTATTGTCATTATTTTAATTTTTTTGTACCAACATCAATATCAATCCATTTTGAACATTAACTCCCTTTCTCATATACTAATTGTCTAGTGGTAGCCCACGCCAGGATTACAACAATAATTTCCCATAGAGTTATTTTATGTCTTAAAATTATAGGCTATTGGGTATATCGTATACTCTAGAATTGGGTTTTCTTATTCTAAAGAATTTGCAAGACCTGTAAAGAGAAAACGGTCTTGAGAACTGACCAGGAAGAAGACAACACAGAGGAGAGGGAAGAGTGTGTGCTTTGGAGACAGAATTGGACTAAAATCTCTGCTTTGCCATTTTCTAGCAAATCAAGTTTCTAAGACTTTTTATTTCTCATCTGAAAAATTAATATGGCAATGGGTAACCCACAGATCAGTTGTGAGAATTAAATGAAATTAAGGATGTAAATGGTATATTGTAGAAACTGGCATAGTACATAATAGCATAACCATTGATTCCAGTGAAAAAGACTTTAAGATGCATTGCTAGAGAAGAAGGTAGTTAATACAAGGCAGGCTGTGTCATTAGTAATAGAAACAGTTTATATTTACAGCTCAGGGTCTTTGTGATGAATGGATGCAGTGTGGGAAAAAGACAATCACAGCCATTTCTGTGATGAAGAGCAATGAAACTCCAGCAATCATGGCCTGCTAATTTAAGCTATTAGGGAAACAGCAGGGGGCAAGAATTTGTTCACTGTAAGGGAATGTAATATTTATCAGTGCTCATTAGACTGTGCTCATAGTTTTGCTCTTGCTGAAAACGGTCATTGTATTAAAAATTTAAGTAAGGTACAAAAAAACAAATATATGGTATAGCTAGATTGTCAGATAAATTAATATGTGAATAGACAAAGGGGGCTTCTTACTATACTGAATAGGGTAGGTGATTTTGTTGAGGGGTTCCCTATGAAAGTGTAATAAACCATGTGCAAAAAATCTTAGGTGAAGAAAATCTAAAGGAAATCCTGTATGACAGGTCAATTTTCCTCCTGGTGTTTGTTTTACCCACCTATAAAGTAGACAGGTTGAATTAGGTTTATTTTAAAAAAACATAGGGCTCTAGCCTTCCTGAGATCTATGAGGCTACTTGCACTACAACACTATCCAATACTAACTTCCTTATCATTATTATCATATCTGACTATACATATCTCTCACTATCACCTTTGGGTAGATGCATCACATCTCCATCCTCCCCCTGCCTCGCATGCGCACATTTTTTCTGAAACATTTTTTTTTGAGATGGAAATCCAGCCTCCTAAAACACAGCGAATGCAACTTTCATTTCCCAAAAGTTTGTGGAAGGCCAAATCTCCTGCTGAAACAACTAGAAAAAAATCTCAAAACAATTTTTAAAATGTCAGAGATCCATAGAAGCAAAGAGGACTAGATGAATTAAAATTCTATTTTTATTTTTTTTAATTTTTTTTTTTTTGAGACAGTCTCACTCTGTTGCCCGGGCTAGAGTGCCGTGGCATCCGCCTAGCTCACAGCAACCTCAAACTCCTGGGCTCAAGCAATCCTACTGCCTCAGCCTCCCAAGTAGCTGGGACTATAAGCATGCGCCACCATGCCCGGCTAATTTTTTCTATATATTTTTAGTTGTCCAGCTAATTTCTTTCTATTTTTTTTTAGTAGAGATGGGGTCTCGCTCTTGCTCAGGCTGGTCTCGAACTCCTGAGCTCAAAAGATTCACCCGCCTCAGCATCCCAGAGTGCTAGGATTACAGGCATGAGCCACCCCACCTGGCTGAATTAAAATTCTAAAGAGAGGAAAACCATTTTTCCTATTGGAGACATTTGCTGATTATGGACGTGAACTGAAGATCAGACCAATCCTAGCAGAGGATTTCTGTTGATGAACAGGAAATTAACAAAACTTCCAGTGAGTACATGGCGATGGAATAAAACAACTAAAAATTTCAATTATGGCTGGGCATGGTGGCTCACTCCTGTTATCCCAGTACTTTGAGAGGCTGAAGTAGGAGGATTGCTTGAGGCTATGAGATTGAGGCCAGCCTAGGCAACATAGAAAGACCTGGTCTCCACAAAAAAACAAGAAAAATTAGCCAGGCATAGTGTACATGCCTGTAATCCCAGCAATTTGGGAGGCTGAGCTGGAAGGATCTCTTGAGCCCAGGAGTTTGAGGCTGCAGTGAACTATGATTGTGCCACTGTACTCCAGCCTGAGCAGGAGAGTGAGAACCTGTCTTAAAAAAAAAAAAAAAAAAAATCAATAGTCTTAAAGGCATAGCCAATTTCCTCCATGGAGCATTTGCTGAGTTGGAGCTGTGCAGGAGTCTGATGAACAAGGCCATATATTAAAAGCTTCTAAAAGATAGAATAAAATTGCCTGCTTTCTCATAGAGCTTACAAAATACACCCACTAGAGTGAAGGGGTGTATCTCAAGCATACTGTCTGTATGATTGTGAAGCTTCCTTGGGCAGAGCCAGAAAGAGATGGGCTAGAAACTCCTGAAGAAAGAAAGAAATTTTCTATAGGGTTGCAGGGCTAAAGAGACATATACCAGTCAAGTTCTCAAATAAAAGCCCACGAGGCCCAAGGGCATATATATTTAAAATTGTTCTGTCTTCTTGACAGATTGATCCCTTATCGTTATAAAATTTCCTTCTTTGTCTTTAGTAATCAGTTTAGTCTTCAAATTTATATTTTTCTGATATTGTTACAAAGACTGCAACTCATTTCTTCATCTCTGCTTGTATTGTATACTTTTTGCTATCCTGTTAATATCAACCCCTTTGTGTCTTTGGTTCTCAAGTGTGTTTCTTGTAGAGAGCATATAGTTAGATTATGTTATTTTTATATATTTTACCAATCTCTGCCTTTTAATTGGAGTGTTTAATACATATATATTTAATGTAATTAATAAGGTAGAATTTATGTCTGCCACTTTGCTATTTGTTTTATACATGTTATGCATATTTTTGTTTCCCTATTCCTCTATTATCACCTTCTTTTATGTTAAATATTTTCTAGTGTGCCATTTTAATTTCCTTGTCATTACTTTTACTATGCATTTTTAGTTATTCTCTTTGTGTTTGTCCAGGGGATTACAATTAACCACTTAATTTATTTGCAGATTAACACCAACACAATTTAAATAGTATACAAAAACTTTGCTTCTTTATAGCTTCATTCCTTCCCCCTTCTTTGTGCTGTTATTGTTATACAAATTACATATTTATGAATTGTGTGCCCATCAACATAGATTCATAATTATTGCTCCATGCAGTTGTCTTTTATATTAAATAGGAGAAAAGAGTTAAAAACAAACAAAAATATATACCTGTATTGTCTTGTATATTTATATATGCTGTTACTTTTACTGATTTTTTTTATTTTTTATGTGGATTTGATTTATTGTTTTGTGTCCTTTCATTTCAGTCTGTAGAATGCCTGTTAGTATTTCCTGTAGAGAAGGTCTGCTAGTGACAGAGTTTTTCAGATTTGTTTTTCTGAAATTTTCTTAATTTCTTCTTAATTCTGAAAGATAGTTTTTCTGAATGTAGAATTCTTTGTTGATCAGCTTTTTCTTTCAGCTCTTTGAATATATGATGCCACTGCCTCTGGTCTCCATACTTTTGATTAGAAATTAGTTGTTGATCTTATCAAAGATCTCTTTTACATGATGAATCATTTCTTTCTTGTTGCTTTCAAGATTTTGTCTTTGGCTTCTAATAATTTGAATATGATGTGACTAGGTGTAGGTGTTTTTCAGTTAATTCTGTTCAGATTTTATTGAGCTTCTTAGATGTGTATGTTGCTTTTCATCAAATGTGGAGAATTTTTGGTCATTCTTTCAAAAATTCTTTCTGGTCTTTCTATTTATCTCTTCTCGTGAAGCTTCTACATTACATATGTTGGTACACTTTAGGATATCCTAGGTTTCTACTTCACTGTACTTTGTCTTCATTCTTTTTTCTTGTTGTTACTTATACCAGATAATCTCAATTGACTTTCATAATTACTAATTTCATCTTTTAATTAATCTAATATACCTTTTAACTCCTGAAGTGTATTTTCCCATTTTTGTTATTGTACTTTTCAACTCAAGAATTTTTATTTGGTTGTTTGTATATAATTTTTATTTCTGTATTTAAATTTTTTATTCAGTGGGACATTGTTCTTCATATTTTTCTTCAGCTCTTTAGACATGCTTTCCTTTAGTTCTTTAAATATATTTAAAATATCTGATTTAAAATATTTGTCTGCTAGTCCAACATCTGGGTTTCCTCAGAAATACTTTTTGTTGATTGCTTTTTCCCTCTGCATGGACCATGCTTATTTCATGAATCTGTCTTTTTTTCTTTTTTTTTTTGTAAAAATTAGAGATCTTAAATAATATAATGTAGTAACTCCAGGAATCAGATCCTTCCCCCCTGTCATACACAGAAGGGTTGGTATTTTTGCTGTTTGCTGCTATTCATGTTGTTGTTTATTTGTTTAGTGATTTTTCTGAACTAATTTTGTATGGACTGTATTCTTTGTCTTTTTTAGTTCTTGAAGTCTCTGCTTGGTTACATTTGTTGTAGATAATGAGAGGCTAGAGATGCTTAAATGTCTAGAAAAATAAAACTCCCAATTACTGCTGAAGGCGTACATTCGTACATTGAACACTCACCAGACACTTGAGGATTCGGTGTTAGCCTTCACTTCCTGTTTGTATGAACTGTCAAGGTCAGCCAGATGTGAAGATTTAGGGACTTCTCAGCTCTTTCCTGAGCATATGCATAGCCCAAGGCATCTACACAACCCTAGGCAAGCATGTGGCCTTCCAGATTCTGTGAGATATGTTATAACTTCTCAAAGACTCTGGGGTTATTTCATTCCCTAGCTTTTCCTTTTAAGCTTTTTAATCAGTCTATTGTTTGAAGGAACTGTTATTGTTATTCACTGCCTCAGGCAGCCATGAAGTTAAATGATTGCCTGTAATTTTTTTGACAAACACTTCCAGGCACAAGGCTTTTGCGCTGAGGGAACTCCATGTCAGGCCAAATAAAGACAGCCTTGTAAATGGGGAAGGGGGTTTTCCTAGCAGCCACCAGGCAGGTCAAATAATGACAATTCTCTGTGAATGAGGCTTTGAAGAAGCTTCAAGTTTGTTTTGGCCCCTCCAGTGACTGATGGCCTTCTGCATTTCATTGTAATCATAGGTTATTAGTTTTCAAGTATACTATAAAGCTGGAAATTGGAGGATGAAAATGGGGCAAGTTTAACTGCCTCAAAGCTCACTGTTCTGAGATTCTGTTTTTCTTTCTTGAATAAATGTTTCAGAGATTGTTGTAAGCCTTTAAGTCCTAAAATTCTAAAAAGTTGTTTCTAAGAGTTTTTTTTTTTCCAAATTTTTCTACTGCTTTTATGAAGAAAAGAATTGTAGAGGTCCTTACTCCATCATTTCACTGACATTTCTCCTCAGATATTACAGTTAATGTAAGAAAAGTTTAACTGTGATGTATATTTCAGAAAAACAGATGAAGGAAGTGGACAAAATGGAAGGAAGAATAGAGAATTTTACCAGGAAATTGAAATCTATGAAAATAACCATATTCATGAAACCATAAGAATTCTAGAAAAAAATGTTGGAAATACTCTTCTAGATATTGGCCTACGCAAAGAATTTATGAAGAAGACCCCAAAGGCAATCACAGCAACAAAAAATCAATAAATGGGACTGGGTTAAATTAAAAATCTCTGCATAGCCAAGGAAACAATGGATAGAGCAAATAGACAACCTACAGAATGGGAGAAAATATTTGCATGCTATACATTTGATAAAGGGCTAATAACCAGAATCTACAAAGAACTCAAGCAAATCAGCAAGAAAAAAATCAAACAACCCCATTAAAAAGTAGGCAAAAGACATGAACAGAAACTTTTCAAAAGAAAATGGACTAATGGTCAATAAACATATGAAAAAATGCTCAACATCTCTAATCATCAGGGAAATGCAAATCCAAGCAGAGTTAGATATCATCTAACTCCAGGTAGGTGGCTTTTATCAAAAAGTCCCAAAACAGCAGATGCTGGCATGGATGCAGAGAGAAAGGAAGAGTTATACACTGTTGGTGGGACTGCAAACTAGAACAACCTCTATGGAAAATAGTATGGAGATTCCTCAAAGAACTAAAATAGAACTACCATCTGATCTAGCAATCCCACTATTGGGTATTTACCCAAAGGAAAAAAAGCCATTTTATCAAAAAGACATTTGCACTCAAATGTTTATGCCAGCACAATTCACAATCACAAAGACATGAAATCAACCCAAGTGTCCATCAATTCATGAGTGGATTAATAAAATGTGCAATGTACATAGCATGGAATCTACTCAGCCATAAAAATGATGAACTAATACCTTTTGTAACAACCTGGATGGAACTGGAGACCATTCTTCTAAGTGAAGTATCTCAAGAATGGAAAAACAAACACCACGTGTACTCACTATTAAGTTCGAACTAATAAATTAACACTCACCTGCACATGTGGAAATAAAAGTCAATTGAAGTCAAGCAAGTGGGAGGAAGGAGGAGGGGAAAGGTAAAATCACACCTAATGGGTACAATGCACACTATCTTGGTAATGGATACACTTTGTCTCAAACTGTATAAAGGCAATTCATGTAGCCAAAATATTTGTACCCCCACAATATTCTGAAATAAGAAAAAGAAAATAATCACATGATCATTCTAACAAGGAAAAATACAGTATCTAAAATTACTAACTCAATAAATACATTTAACAGAAGATTGAACACAGTAGAAAACAAAATTAATATACCAAAAGAACAATAGGAAGACCCAAACAAAGAGAGTAAGTGAGACAGAGAGAGGGAGAGAAAAAGGGGGGAGGGGGAGAAAGAAGTTTTAAAAAGGTAATAGTATGTAAGATACATGTGGAATTGGCCCAGGTGTTCTAGCATATACTCTAGCATATTGGCATTCTAGAATGAAAGGACAGATAAAATGGAGTGTAAGGAATATTCAAAGAAATAATAGCAGATGATTTTTCAGCACTTATGAGAGGCACCAATCCTAAGGTGTAAAATGTTCTGCAAACTCCAGATAGGTAAACACAAAGAAAAACAAACCTAGGCGTATCATAGTCAAATTGCTGAAACACAAAGACAAGTGGAAGATCTTAAAAGTACAAATAAAATAAAATAAAATAACTAACAAAGGATCAACATAAGACTAACATATAACTTCTCAACAAAAATAATAAAATCACAAGATAATGGAAATGTAATTTTTAATATGCTTAAAGATATCATAGCCAACCTGAAATTTTATATCACTAAAAATAATTTAAAAAATGAAGGTGAAATAAACCTAGAATGTCATGCTTGTGAAAAAACTTCAAAATGAAGGTAAAATAAACATTTTTTACACAACAAAAATTCATGATTAGAAAGGACATTATAGAAATAACACAAAAATTATAACATTTCTTTTCTGATAATCAGCATGAAGAAGAGTTATAAGGTACTACAAGAATACTACATGGGATTGGATCAAGTCTCTCAAATCAAAAAAGCTTACCCAAGGAAGTAACTGAAAAATGAGTAGGAATTAAACAAGACTAAAATCAGGACAATACAAAAGGTTAAAAGAAGGTAAGCTGTCAGTAGCAATTAATCAAAGATCTTGAGTCATACACTGTGATTTAAGTTAGTTTTTTCCTTAACTAGTGCTAGATATTTAAGCAAATTTTCATGACTGATGCTATTTATTAATATCAATAATATTAAATAGAACAGGATCTACAGCAAATTTCAGGGGCAATGGAAAGATTTCCGGCACTGAAAGACTATGGATAAGAATTCAATATTAGATGCCCACTCATATATTTTTAAAGGTGTTCTCTACAAAATAAAATGTCCTATTGGAGAGGTGAAAATTCAAGCCCTTGCCAGTCATTTACTCCTCTCTGTAAGTGCAGTTTATCAGTGGCTTTTTTAAAGACTGAAACAGAATATTTGTGTATTGGGTGTCTTCATCAGGCTGTAATAAGAGAGGGGAAATTATCCAATGCTGGAAAACAATAAATATTTGGCAGTATAAGGAGCCTGATAACACATTTTATCAACATCCTTGTTTTGACTAGGAATAAACATTTCCTCTTCTCCAAACATGGGAAGGACAGATGGGGAGAGGGATTGGGGGTGGAGAGGTGGCATTTATTACTAAAGATTATTAAATTAATATTCCAGGCTGCAAATTTTCATTTTCGGAAGTGTTCAAGGGCTTATGATAAAGCATATTACCTTACTTTTAGCCATGAAGTTGATGCTAATTTTCAAAAGGACTTATACCTTAACCCATTAGAATTAATTTAGGCTCCTTGCATATTGGCTGATAAAAAATATGTGAAGTACTTGGATTAATAAATAATATTTTTAAAGGTGAGAGAGGTATATTTTTATCTTGTTAAATAAAAGCAGGCAATATATCTATATAATAAAAAGGAGATGGGTAAATTTAACAATTTTATTGAGGAAAATACATCAAGAAATGCTGATGAGATATCACTCTGACAAGCAAGGAGTAGTCCATAAAAATGAACCAACTTCCTCCTTGATGTGAAGAAAAATCACAAAAAGGATAAGACAATTAGGAGATCAAGGAATAATGTCTAAGACTTAAGTGGCAAATGGATGATAATTTAGGCAACAGCAAGAAAATTATTTTGGAGAAGTGTTAATTATATTCACACTTTGAAAGCTACATTGTAGAAAGGTGAAGGATCTGGATAAAATACTCAAAAGCCTGAAAAATTCACAGTTGTAAAACTTAACTTTCCTCTTACCTCTGTCAGTTTCAGAATTAAAATACCCCATTAGGTATTAACAACTTGGGATTCCTTTTCAGTTCAAAAGTACAAGTTGCCACATTAATAAGAGAAGTCACAGGCACACATATACAAATGATCCATAATCCATTAAGTTGCTATGTGTCTGTGTATACTTTTCTACCAATAAGTTTTCTTTCTGGCTATCTTTATAAAAACAAAGATTCTCTTCTCAGAACCTAATGCCTGATTGACTTCATTCAGCCCTGTGACAAAGTATCCCAGTTAAAAGGGTAAATATTTGGCTTCTTTCTTAGATTTAACATTGCTAACTACTTTTCTTTTTGGTATTCTTCTATTCCCTGAAATCTGGACAACTTCTTTTTCCTTTAAGAAAGCTATGAGGACTTGAAAGAAAAAGATGGTTCTGGGCTTTGGAAGGCTGAAAGTTAAAACCCTGGGGGCAATTTTCTCCTTGATCTTTAGTGATTTCCAAGAGCTTTAAGAATCAGGGAACCAGATTATCAATTAGGACCTAGCACCTTTCTAGCTTCTTTTAAATTGTTGTAGAAATGTGTTATTCTGATATTTAAAATCACACTTAGTTAAAATATTAAGCATTTTGATATAAATTTATGACCTATAGAGTATTTCATTGAAGGATCAGAATATGCATATTTCCCAGTTGTTTTAAATTATGTCTTAACTGATATTTGGCTGAATTGCTCTTTTTTGGAGGGGGGGTGTAAAGATATCCTATGAATATTGATATGAAAATGTTAATTTAAAATAGCTGTGAACCACTAGATGAAATTGAAAATAAAATGTTTTTATTCTGAAATACAGTATCACCAATTATAAATTTAGCAGTTTTTGTCCAGTCAGTAAGGCAGGTGTCAAATCCTGCTCTGAGTTTAGCTATTCAAACCCTTGTATTACCCCAGCCCTTGTGAATAATATAAATTTAAATTAAAAAGATCCAAAATTTAGGGGTGGAAAAGACCTTATGGATAATCTAATCCAACACCATCCTTTCACAGGACGAGAAACAAAGACCTTCAATGAGTCAGAATTCCATTTGCAAAGCACAGTTCACATGTCAATCTAGCAGTTTCTGATATTGATATTTGTAAGATTTCAAATATCTGATTTGACTGATTTTTTTGTATTTAACCTCTTATTTAAATGGACTAATTTGCAGTCAATAGTCAAGGAAATCAGAAGTCAACAATTGCTCTATCCTCTAAAAGAGATCTTGCAGAAAATGTTTGAGCCCAAATTACCTTTTTTGGCTCCCAGATTTTTCAGTCTCTCCAGCAAATGACAGCTTCCCACTTCATTTAACCTGCTTCAAAATGGGCCAAAGTAGGAAAGAATTGTGTCTGAACAATATGTGACTCCACAAACAACTGGCTGCCTAGGGAAAGCTATGAATGAATAATTACTCTGTAAACCAAATTAACATATAACTTTAAAAGGGGAAAAGAAAAAGAAAAAAAAAAAATACAATCTGAGCCAATACTTTTCAAGGTGGGGGGAATAAGGGTCCTTTCCCACTGAACCCAATTTTCTCTCTTTGCCCTACTTGCTGGCAGCATGTTTGGAGTTTGTCTTTTTGTGTGTGCATATTGCTTCATTTCCTTTCTTTGTTAACAGACTTATCCATTCTCCTAACAATAGAAATCTCAGGAGAACGTTTTCTGTAATCCTACTCCCAACTGGTAGTTCGGTTTGTTTATCTACTTTCTTGACTCACAGCCCAAACCTTCTGCATCAGTTTTGTTCCCAACAAGGGGAGCAGGAAGAAGACTTGTATGGCATTTTTAGAGCCATTTGTTATTGTGGCAGTGAGGAATCTGTAACATTCTGCACAGATTGTCAGTTTGTCCTACTATGGGAGAAATGGTAGTGAGACAAATAGGAAATTTGCGGTTTTGTTTCTAACAATGCTTGTGCATTTTTACAATCACAATGATGGAAATGAAGGTGAAAAGAGCTTGAGAAATAAGAGGAGATGAGCATTGTATCATCCCTCTTCTTACAGATTATAATCTCAAAGAAGATAGGAGAATGAGTTTAGAGCTACATATCCCTTTTCTTAACATGTCTGTCTTATAGAAACCCCAATATACAGGTTCATAACACCTGCTCAAATACTCATATATCAACCTTCCCCATTTACTCATCTACAAAGAGAGAGAATAGAGTGAGGTCAACATGAAGGAAACTTCCAGGTTTACTGTTCTGTGAGACACTCTCTTAAATCAATAAAATGGAATAAATGCCATCATTTGGCATTTATAAAAAGAACATGATAAACTGTTTTTTTTTTTTTTTAACTGGTACTGTAACTCTTGGTTTCTGAAGAATTTCTGGATGCTAGTCATTTCAAAATAGGATTCACTTTAGTTGGTTGAAGTTTGTGTTAAAGCAGGACTTCTTTTATCCAATGTTTTCTTTTGTTTTGTTTAACAATTTTAAAAGGTTATAAAATTGGCCCTAAGTATGCATTGTTTCCACATGGATGGATTCAACCAATCGGGGATTGGAAATATTAAAAAGAAATTGTGTCTCTACTAAATATGTACAGATTTTTCCTTATTGTTATTCCCTAAACAATATGGTATAATAACTATATACATAGCATTTACATTATAAATGTATTATAAGTAATCTAGAGATGATTTAAAATATATGGGAGGATAAGCATAGGCTATATGCAAATACTTCACCCTTTTCTATAAAAGACTTAAGCATCTATGGATTTGGGTATCTGCAGGAGATCCTGAAACCAATGTCCCTTTGAATAACTCTATCACCATCATTTTTCCAAGAGCATACTGTTACTTGGTGTCTTTGTGTCACATTTTGGTAATTCTCACAGTATTTCAAACTTTTTCATTATTATTATATCTATTATGGTGATTTGTGATCAGTGATCTTTGATGTTACTATTGCAATTGTTTTGGGGGACCATGGACTACACTCACATAAGATGTTGAACTTAATAAATGTAGTGTGTTCTGACTGCTCCACCAACCACCCTCTTCCTTATCTCTCTCTCTCTCCTAGGGGGTCCCTACTCCCTAAGACTCAACAATATGGAAATTAGGCCAATTAATAACCCTAGAATGGCCTCTCCATGTTCAACTGAAAGGAAAAATTGCATGTCTCTCACTTTAAATCAAAAGCTAGAAATAATTAAGCTTAGTGAGGAAGGCATGTTAAAAGCCAAGAGAGCCCAAAAGATAGGCCTCTTGTAACAAACAGTTAGAAAAGTTGTGAATGAAAAGGAAGAGTTCTTAAAAGAAATTAAAACTGCTACTCCATGAATGACAAGGGAGCGAAACCCTTATTGCTGATATGGAGAAAGTTTTAGTGGTCTGGATCCAACCAGCCACAACATTCCCTTAACCAAAGCCTAATCCAAAACACGGCTTTAATTCTGTTCAGTTCTACGAGAGTTGAGAGAGGTGAGGACAATGCAAATGAGAGGTTTGAAGGTAGCAGACATTGGTTCATGAAGTTTAAAGAAAGAAGGTTTTTTTTTTTTTTTTTTTTTGGTAACATAAAAGTATGAGGTTAAAAAAAAAAAAGGTGTAAGGTGAAGTAACAAGTGCTGATGTAGAAGCTGGAGCAAATTGCCCTTAAGATCTAGCTAACATAATTGATGAAGATAGCTACACTAAATAACAAACTTTCAATGTAGACAAAACAGCCTTATATTGGATGAAAATATCAACTAGAACTTTTACAGCTTGGGAAGAGAGAAGTCAATGCCTAGCTTCTAAGCTTCAAAGGACAGGCTGGCTCTTTTATCAGTGGCTAATGCAGGTGGTGACTTTAGATTAAAGCCAATGCTCATTTAACATTCCAAACAGCCTAGAAGCCATAAGAATTATGCTAAATCTACTCTGCTTGTGCTCTATAAATGGAATAAGGCCTAGATGACAGCGCATATATTTACAACATGATTTACAAAATATGTAAAGCCCACTGTTGAGACTTACTGCTGAAAAACCAAGATTCATTTCAAAATATTACTGCTCATTAAGAGTGTACCTAGTCACCCAAGAGCTCTGGAGATGTACAAGGAGATGAATGTTGTTTTCATGTTTGCTAACACAATATCTACTCTGTAGCCCATAAATCTAAGAGTAATTTTAATTTTCAAGCCTTATTTTTTTAAGAAATACATTTCATAAATCTATAGCTGCCATAGATAGTGATTCCTCTGATGGTTCTAGAAAAAGTAAATTGAAAACTTTCTGGAAAGGATTCTAGATACTAGGAAACAATTCTAGATACCATTAAAAAATTGTGAGTTATGGGAGAAGAGGAAAATAGCAACATTAACAGGAGTTTGGGAGAAGTTGACTCCAACACTCATGGATGACTTTGAGGGGTTCAAGACTTTAGTGGAGGACGTTATTGCAGATGTGGTAGAAATAGCAAGGGAATTAGAATTAGGAGTGGAGCCTGAAGATGTGACTGAATTGCCTCAATCTCATGATAAAACTTTAACAAATGAGTAGTCACTTCTTATGGATGCGCAAAGAAATTGATTTCTTGAAATGGAATCTACTCTTAGGGAAGATGCTGTGAACATTGTTGAAATGACAACATAGGGTTTAGATTACTACACAAACTTAGTTAATAGAACAGTGGCAGAGTTTGAGAGGACTTTAATTTTGAAAGAAGTTTCTACTGTGGGTAAAAGGCTGCCAAACACAATTGCATGCAATGGGGAAATCTTTTGTGAAAGGAATAGTCAATCAGTGTAGCAAATTTCATTGCTGTCTTATTTTAAGAAATTGCCACAACCACTCCAACCTTCAGTAACCACCACCTGATCAGTCAGCAGCCGTCAACATGGAGGCAAGACCCTTTAACAGCTAAAAGATGACAACTTGCTGGAGGCTCAGATGGTTGTAAGCATTTTTTAGCAATAAAGTATTTTAAAATTAGGGCATATACATTTTTTAGACATAATGCTATTCTTAATAGACCACAGTGTAAATATAACTTTATTTATTTATTTGGTTTTTTTTTTTTTTTGAGACAGAGTCTTGCTTTGTTGCTCAGGCTAGAGTGAGTGCAGTGGCATCAGCCTAACTCATAGCAACCTCAAACTCCTGGGCTTAAGAGATCCTACTGCCTCAGCCTCCTGAGTAGCTGAGACTACAGTGGGATTACAGGCATGCGCCACCATGCCCAGTTAATTTTTTCTATATATATTTTTAGTTGGCCAGATAATTTCTTTCTATTTTTAGTGGAGACAGGGCCTCGCTCTTGCTCAGGCTGGTCTCAAACTCCTACCTCGAGCGATCCACCCACCTCGGCCTCCCAGAGTGCTAGGATTACAGGCGTGAGCCACCGCGCCCAGCCGTAAAAATAACTTTTATGTGTACTAGAAACCAGAAAAAAAACATGTGTGTCACTCACTTTATTGTGGTATTTGCTTTATTGCAGTATTCTGGAACTGAATCTGTAATATAGCAAAGGTATAATGCACATCCATTAGTCATAAAAGAGTTGTATACATTCAAAATAACTTTCTTGATGTATTTTAAGTTCAACAACTGATTTTTGAAGGAAGACTTAATTAAAACCAAATAGGTTTAATGCAACCACAGCCTTCCTACAGTTGACAATGTGCATTTAGAACAGTAAGTTATTAAAATATAGATGCTCATTTTTTTCTTAATTCATTTGAAGTGGTTTCTTTATTTCATAGAACTTTTCCCAAATTGTTTTTTTTCCATAGTTGGATATAAGTGCATGTTAGAAAGACCATCTCAACATCATTTTAGAATTTTCTCAAGGAAGTTTCATGGAGTCCTCCTGATAGTGCCCACATACTTGTTATAGAAGTAGATAATAAAGTTGGTAATGAAAAGAAAACATTTTAGGAAAATTCAAACTAACAAGACTATCATATGAATGCATTTTAGAGAGAACAAGGATATTTCTTTTAAGCAAATAGCTTTTGAATATGAAGTGAGAAAATAATAATAAAAAAACCCCCAATTCATGCAAATTTCTTGGCATCCTGTGTCCACAGATTTTACATGAAGTAGTCTAGAGCCTTAGGGTTTTTGGTAGGACATTTCAGGGTGTAAAAAGTGCCAAGTAAGCTGGGATACCCATTCATCTTAGTAATTTTCTTCTGTTTTTTAAATACTAAAATTTGAATATAAAATTTTTCTGGATAAAGAGTTTCTGGTACTAGCACATTTTTTTTTTTTTTTTTTTGCTAAAGGATTTGAGCCTAACTAAATATTTGACTAAATATGTAACCTCCATAATTTATTCCTAAAACATACAAACATAAACTGTGTACCTAAAACTGTGATATTTAATAGAAATATAAGGTGAATGAAACATGTTTATTCAAAACAGGTGACAAACACATACATTTGAATGACAATGTATTAGAATTATTATGTGCCAAGAACTGTGGAAATAAAGGAATAATTGCCTCAGAAATTCAGAGAAACCTTCATATTTGAACATGTTCTTGATGGATAAATAGACGACTTCAATGTAGAGAAGTTGGCCAATGATATTAAAGGCAAAGAGACAATTTATTTTAAAAAACTTGGCATAAAATATTTGCCAAATTGTGTAAAGTTGCCTGTGGCAAGAATTTTGGATTTGTGGTATCACATTGGAAGATATAACTTTGAAGAGATAGTTGGTGTCACATTTTGAAGAAATGCAAGTTCTGGGAACACCATGACAGCAAAAACTGAACTGGAAAAACTGGAGAGTTTTATGTCAGGAAAACAAGGAGGATTTAGATTGTAAGAGGAATCCAACAAAAAATGAATGTAAAAATAGATTAGTGAGCCATTTCTGAGACAGAATATGTAGGTCTTTGTGACTGATTACATGTGTGGAAAAGATCAGGTAAGAATGATTTTAAATATTCTACCTTGAAAGGGAATTCTGCAAGACTACAGAAAGGTGATAAAGAAAATACCTTTGGAGTCAGATCTGGGTTTAAACAACTCAATTGTACTTCCTAATCAGATGATTTTCAGCAGGTCACTTTGCTTCTCTAAATTTCAATCTCCTCTTCTGATTAAAACAAATGTTTTTGCAAGTACTCAAAGATATAATGTCTTACAAATGTTTCTTATAGTGTCTGGCATATTGGAGTTGTTCATAAATCTTTTATTATTACCATTATTGGTTCAGAGACCAATGTTTAATGTAAAGTTATAAGATTCCTCATTTTAATTTTATTTTTTTTTGGCAAAGGTGCTGACCTTTTCCTTTCCAGGTAGATTAGACAACATTTTCTAGATGTTTGCATAATGATTTTCCTGATGTTCTTTTGTAATCCCCACTAGTGGGATTACAGTGGATTTGGAAAACATTAATTCAGTACTAAACATACACATGGTAGTCTGCCAGGTGCTTGAGGGCACCCACATTTAAAAGGGTAGAACTTTTCAAACTAAACATTAAGATAGGGAAAAAAAAAAAAAAAAACAAGTAAGCCAACATACTAAAACCACTTTATCTCAGAACCTGAGTAATCAAATAAAAAAACTCTTAATCGTATAAAACAACTAAAGTACACAGAAAATGAAAATGGTATTGCTTTTGATCAAGGGGCTCAGAGAGGATCTCTTTGGGGCATTCTGAAAAGGATAGAGATTTATATTGGGAAGTATACGAACCCTAGAGCATCATCTCAAAGATTACACAAACTAATGAATGTTGACTGTGGCAGAGAAATGGAGACAGCTAATCTGGACTCTCTATTTAAGCATGAGGGATATGAAGTGTAAATTGCTTCTATAACCATCCCTTTTCTCCTTCTTTTCCAAGGGTTAAGCAGGCTATCATTCTGTAATTCTATTTTTTTTTTTTTTTTGAAACAGAACAACCTCGATGAACTATACTTTCTTTGTTTGATAATACTTTGTCTTGGCTGTCTCAGGAACGTATATATAGGATCTGTGAGATTTTGGCCTTTGTCGTTTCTGTTGAAGATGAACAAGTACCCTCCAAAATACCCTGGAAGCTTGAGAAACAAGCTAAAACCTATCAATAATTTTGTGAGGGTATCAATGTCACATGGTGCCTCAGATTCCTGAGGATAAGGGAGAAGACTTCCAAGAGCAGAGTCCCCAAACAAGGAGTGAAAACAGCAGTGGCAAGATGATGACGCTTCCTCCTCTAATGCCTTTGTTGTCATCCTGCTAAGAAGCTACAGAAACTAGAAGAAATTGAAATGTGACAATGGAAAAAGAACCTTTTGTAGTTTACATGTAACTGGTTCAAATTCAACTCTTGATCCTGGGCAGGAGGTGCCCATAGAACCATGTCATCAATAAAATCATCCAAGTTTCTTTTTATATTATCAAGTTCCCAAATGAGTGTTCACGATAGTTGGATCTGCAGTTACTTATTTGCAAAAAGCATAGGAAGAAGCCTGACTCACAGAGGCTATTCAATAAATAGGTAGTAATATTAACAATCTAAGAATAAAAAGTTCTTTATTTTTGTGGTTATTTTATTTTGAACATTGAAAATATTCCTGTAAGTGCTCATTTTAAGGTAGTTAAAAAGAAATGTATGCTGAGTATCACTTCTCTTGAATTATAGTATGATTTTCCATCTCTCATATACTCTGTGTAAATTTTTGATACCCCAAAGTCAATAAAAACTAATTGTTTCATAAATTTCTTGAATATGATCTTTGCTATAATATTTTCCAGAAGCATTTCATTTGTTTCTGACATTTTATTAGAAGTGAAACTGCTTAATTCAGATGGTACTGAATTTAGCCCTTCTTTTATAAGTTTCAACACACAGTACCAAAAAGGTGAGATGGTGGTTGGCCTCAAATGACTGATTTCTAACACGGCATAAAGGATTGGAACTCCTGGGCAACTTGATGTGCTATGTGTCATGCACAGGTCAACAGGCTGCAACCACCCAAACTCATTTGTTTAGGCCTGATTAAGTCCAGCAGGGGGAGTATGAAAATGAATTCAAAAGGATCAAATAAGAGAGAAGCATCAGGAAAACCATGTAGAGTGTGCTTTCATTTCTTCCTACAATGGGAAGCCGTTGCCCTGTGCTGTCAAGTTCATGAACTTGCTAACAGCTTTTTATAGGAACAGTACGTTTTCTACATTTGATCTGAAAGAGACACATCTGAGGGTTCACCAGTGTCCACTTGCATCCTGAATTGTGGCAGCATGGAACTCTTCACTATCTGACATTTTAAAACTGGCCTCGGATACAAGGCTTTGTGTGAGGTAAACCTACTGCGCTCCCAATACTTCCTTGAAAAGGTTGACAAGAAAACCCAAATGAGACCATGTTTCACTGCCTGGTTGTCATTGTATGGTACAGTACAAGTTAAGCTTGGTGGAAAGTGAAGTCAGGAAAGAAAAAGATGAAACATGTAATTAAAGCACTCATATCAATAAGAATAACTTCTATTTTTCTTGGATAAATAAGGTAATTTTTTAACTCAATAATAAATAGATATTTTAATAAAATATTATTTCTGCTTTAAATATTGAAGGGTTTGGTTTATGTGAGTTCACTGGTCCTCTCATTCCTTTCATTTGTTTCTCAGACATTTTGAGAACAAATAGGCCCACAAAAGGGAGAAGAGTCTATGTTGCCTCCAAAAGGAATGCACTATTATTCATATATCCACAATCTTATGTTGGATTTGGAATTCTAGAATTCTTTTTGCTGTGTCAAACTTTGGATCTTGCATATTTTCTGGCTTCTTCTTTTTAGTCAAGTGAGTAAAAATTTTACACTGTCACGTTTTCAAAATTTTCTAGTTATGAATCTTGAGCAGTTTTCTTAATTTCTCTCAGCCATTGTTTCCTCATCCTTAAAACAGAAATATTAATGCCATCTCCCTCAAAGGATTTTTCTAAGAATGAAATTAGATAATACAAGTAAAGTCTATAGTACAATGCTTATCACACTCAGTAAAATGCTAGGTCTAATTATAAAAAATAATAATATTCCTACAAAATGCCTATATGTGGGGAAAAAAAAACTATACAGTTTACTATGGAGTTGGCTTTTCATTCTGATGTATAAAGCTATATTTCTATTGTATCTCCAAGTTTGAAATTAATGAGGTCCCTACCTGTGTAAACTGGTTAAGCTACCATTTACCCATCTCATGATTGATCTCTACACACCCTCCCCAAATTGTTCTATTTGAAATGAACTGGTGGATCTTGAAAAGTTCACACTATGGATCACAGTTAAATACATGATTCAATTCTCTATCTTTTTTAGAAACTGCCACGTTTGAAAGGCTATACAAGGTGACAGAAGTAATATGGAGACAGGTCTTATTTCACATTGCACTGACAGATAGATACACAATATCCCAATAATTAATTCTTCAGCTGCTTCTGCCACCTACTCTTCAATAGATAATTCCATTAAATATGTGCTGAGCGCATATGCTAGAGGTCCTTTGCTGCAATTTACACACATTGGTTCCTGACTCCTTTTATGAAATTTTAAATGGTGAAAAGAGATAAACACTGATTATCTATGTGTCTGATAAATGAATGCCTCAACAAAATTTTACAGCTAAAAATGTTATTTACTTAAGTGAGATTTTCTTTGTGTGCGCATGGAAAGGTCAGAGTTTTTTTTTCCTCCCATTGCTGTGAAATTGCTTCTTCTTTTTAGCAAATCTTCTAAGATGGCTATTCTCCTTGCAATGTTGACAAGGACACGAGAAGGATGTGGCCTGAGGAAATCAAATGAGCAGCATAAAATCCTGGCTAGAATCGCAGGCAGCCCACAGTTTGTGGTTTTTTAAAGTCTGTCAAAAAAGTTGCGTAATATGAAAGTGGAGACAGGACTTCTGAACAAAAATCAATAGCTGGATCTTTTGAACTGCCCATGTACAAAGTTCTAATGAAAATGTCTTTGAGGGGAGTTTTAATAGTGGACTTTGAGATCAGTTTCACCACTGGTCTGATAACACTACAGAGCATTTGAAGTTTTCAAAGAATCCGAGCCTGAAAAGTTTGGCTCAAACACTGAGGATGTAAATGCCTCTGAGGGGTCTGAGAAATAGCAACCCACCGCTGAAGAATATACGATGTATGTGTTTCCTGAACCATGTCAAATTTTAGCCACAGGATACAATTTACTTCAAGGGGGTTGATAGCTCTCTAAAAAGCGGCACTCCATGTTCAAACTAATAATTGATCAGGCACCAGGTACCATGCAGTAAAGGCATAAAAATGACTAAAAATAAATCATCCTAGGAGAGCTGATTAGAAGACATTTTTTTCTAAATATATTTGAAGTAATCTTTTGACCATATGAGTGTTTATATCATATTTATTGAGGTTATTTTACCTTTTTTTCTTTTTCTTTATTTTTTAAATATATATTTGTTCATTTTGATTGAAGTCAGAAACTATTCATGGCTAAAAATCATCATGGTAGCACCAATGTACAAATCCGGGGTTACAAATCCTGGTCGCTTACTGCTGATTCTTTTGTGTTCTCATCTTCAGATCTTAAACATGAAAATATCCGTTATTTGTGGATAAAAATGATGAAAATATCTTGGTAGATTGTGAAAAAGCAATCAAATAAGCAAAATATACATGCACTAACAGTCATAAAACCTGGCCTCTAATATTGGAAATGTTTCAATTCTCCTTTGAGCTGCTTTGGGAAAATGTATACTTAAGTCATCCTTGACAATATCCACCCATCCATTCATCAAAAGTAAGCTAGAACATTGTGTGGTGATAAAGAAAATTGATTTCTTTTTTGTTATCCCCCACTCTAACTGCCAAATCCTCTGCCCTGTGAAGAACAGAACAATAGCTTAAAAATAAAATTATTGACTAGTCATTTAGAGGCTTTCATCATTGATTTAAACTATTTTTAAATGATAAATAAATATACTATAGTTATTTTATTATTAATACAATCTGGATAGGAATATTACTTATTATCATTATTAATGATTTACTCAAAATCACCAAGACTTGCTCTTTCTATTTGTTTTGTTTTTCCCACTATTTTCTCTCAGGAAAATCCCATGAGGCAAGTAGATTATTTTAAAAACATAAACAGGTGGTTCTTCTCATGACTCCAGAACCCCAGCTCTTAGTCAAATCCTTGGCCGTAATGCTTTGGAAGACTCCACAATCAACTGCTCAGACTCCAACAAAAACAGCAGAGACTGCATCACCAAACAGTTCTGTGTTAGAACTCAGCAGCCATACACAAAACTCTGAGTCTCAGGATTGGTTACTGTCTTAACCTGGGTTCCTGAGAAGTAGAGTCTGAGATGGGGAGGTGTGTGCCCTGATTTATTGAAGGGAGTGCCCTCAGAAACAACAACAAAAACCTCTATGGAAATGAGAGGAACAAAAAGGGCAAGGGAAGAATCCAAGCAAACATGTGGAAACCATGAAAGTCTAACCTTTGCCTGATTCCACAGGAAGCTCTGGAGCATCAGGAATACCACAGTCTTTCCACCTTGACGCAAGGGGAGCAGGCATTATCAGCCATATATTGACTATTGTCTTCCAATGGGTGGGGGAGGGGAATAAACCCCCAGGTATTTCTGTGTGAGATGACTCCCATCAGGCCAGGGCTATTTTCCAGGAAAAAAAAAAAAAGTGCACCTATGAGCCATTTAGCATCACTACACACAGCAGCTGGGAAATGGGCATCCTGTCAAGCAAAGAAGATCCAGAAAGGGCAACAAAAGCATCCACTGAAGAGAGGGTAGGAGGTTAGCTGAAAGATGGCGTTATCATTTTCCCATAGGATAATGGGAAAATCGGTCTCCCATGGGAATTACCACTGGCCTGAAGAATGAGACTGGCTTCTTTTCCTAATCTACCATTAATGCTATCCTTCATGGAATGCTGCTTAACCTCTCTCTCTAAGTCTTAGTTATCTCAATAGTAAAATGTGCTTTGTGGACTAGGTTATCTCTAAGGTGAATTGCAGTGTTTAGAATTATGATTCAATGTCCCAAATTTTCTCTCTAGAATATTTTTTCTCCCCAACCAACAAACATTTAGTTAACCTTCATTTTCTAAATCTGAGGTCTAATTATAAGTTTCCTAAAATAAGAATTAAGCATCATGTAGGGAAAGGAACTTTCCTTTTTTAACCATGGGAATAATCTGGACTTTATGCATTACCTGCTATTTACATCTATTTACATCTTAGGAAGTTACTGCAGACTCAAAAAGTCATATGCACTTAAAATATTTTTTTCTAAAATTGGCCTCTAAGTATGCATTCTCTAGATTCATAATTAAACTACCTTCATTTTCCCAGGCTCTCAAGTCTGAAAACAGGAGTCATCTTTGAATCATATTTTTCCAATTTTATAATATCACATTTTTCTTCATGTATATACAGTTATTGCCATCTCTTGGGTTCATGTCCTTATCCCTTGATGCCTGTGCTATCTCCAGTTCCATTCCTTCTCACCTGTTTTACACACTGCTGCAAGATATCTTTCTATTAGCTGCACATTTTTGTAGGCTTCTGGTAATCCCCTCCATCAAAAATGGGAAAGAAACAAATTTCTTAAAAAACCCTTAAGTTCTTTTACTTTGTCATCCAATGACCTTAAAAAATGTTTCAAATCTATGTTTTCAACTTTATCTGCAAGAGGAGGTCTGGTATGGTGTTAAAAGAACAAACTTCAGATAGACTGGTGACAGATAGGGTAGGAATTATGCTTTACTGGTAATTGCTGTGTGACCCTGGGGAAGATACTTCACTTTTCTGTGTTTTCTTTTTCTCAACTATAAAATGGAGATAATAAAAGTGCCTACCACACTAGGATGTTAGGAGGACTAAAGAGTTAACACACATAAAGTGTTTAGATCAATGTCTGACACATAGTTGGGGCTCAATAAAAGTTATTATTATTAAGTATTAATGATTTACCTCTGCTTTACTCAAACAAGTCTATTCAATATCCTGACGTATTTCTTATGCTTTCAAACATTCGTTTTCTTGTTAATTCTTCCAATAGTCATTGATGGAGCATTTAATTTGTGCAATGTACACAGTACCAGTTTACTGGTATACAAAATAGAAATAGAAAAGGGACCCTGCCTTTATGTAAGTTACAGTCTAGAGAAAAAGCAGACATTAATAAGTAATGCCAATAAAGATCCACATGTTCATGCTATGTTCTTCTTCTCTCTCACTTGGGACACCTTCCTTCTCATTTACTACCTATTGATTTTTAAGCTATTTTTCAAGACCTAACTTAAACTCGAGGGATTTACTGAAGCCTTCTTTGAAATGTGGTGCTTGAGTCGAAATGAATTTTTTATAATGAGTATTGCTATAACAATTATGTTCTATTCTATGATAGAGTTACTTATTTATACATTGCTTATATCTTTTAATATTTAAACCATGGCATTCTTGAAGACAGAGACCAAGATATTCTCCTCTGTCTTTCTTCAAATGCCTGTCACTGCCTTGAATAGAAATTACAGAAAGTATATTAATTGATTAATGATCAATCTTTCAATCTGTAAATTGATCTTAGACAAAGATCTTAGCCTAATTGTGTGTTGCCATAAATATCTTCTAGCCTGTTTTGTAAAGAGGAAATAATATTCTTGTTCATCAAAGAAAGAGTAAGAGTGATACAAGTCTATTCCCAGAGGCATGTCAGATCATTGGCAAAAGAGGATGTCAATAAAAAGAAGCAGAAGACACTGAAGATTAAATTTCTAATTTCTCCAATGTTAAAAAAAAAAAGAAAACAATAAGTCCTTGTTGTTGAAGGTATACAGCCTTTGATGTTAGGTAGCTGTTTCTTCAAGATGGAGAAGCATTTGTCCAGTTTAGAGCTAGCCATGCAGACTGCAATTAATTAGTATCAAAGGAATCATTAATTTCAGATCTTGTGCAAGCAAAATGATTTCTTAGAATGTCTATGATGATTGCCACAGAAGCAGAATTCAAGCCTGCCACACCAGCTGTCATACATACTTCTTAGCAATGGCTCATGATCTATGTCCTTATTTGGTTTCATCTCACCTGCTGGTCACACATAGGATATTAGTCCTAGAATTCCTCTCATCCCATCTCATGTAATCTTCTCTTTATACAAGTCCCACCATTGTTAGAGTCTTGAATCCTCACCAAATTGCCTCAGTTCTCTCAGCTGGGAATCCTCTAAGATTTACATTCATTACACATTTAATTTTTATTGGAGGAATATTTCAGCCATGCTCTGTTCTAGGAACATGGGATATTACCAAGAATGAAAGAGACAATGACCCCTACCCACAAGGACCTTATACTCAAACAAAGAAAAGCCAAAATAAGCAAACAAACCATCAAAGATATATACAGTATGCTTATGCTTACTAGAGTTGTAGAGAAAAAGAGACAGAGTAAGAGGATGTAGAAAGCCAACTTTATGGTGGTGGGGTGAGAGGAGTGATTGTTATTTTACATGGAGTGGCCAGGGAAGGCCGCTCTTTACACAGCAGTGAAAAATCCAGGATCTAGAATCACGTTTCTTGGATTTGAATCTCCGATCTATCATTAACTGGCTTTGTGATGTTGGAAAAGTTTTGTAATCTTCTGTATTTTAGTTCCTCACTTGTAAAATGTGAATAGAAAATAATAATTGCATAAAGTCCCAGTGTAAGGATTAAATGAGATGATATATGTCCAACACTAAGAAAAAGAGCCTGGCATATATTGAGTACTCTTTAAATATTTATTATTATTGTCATTGCTATTAGGTCAAGTCTGCCAGCCCCTCCAAACTCTAAAAGAACACCACTTGCCCTTTAAGAATTTAGACATTTTTATAGAAATAGTTACTTAAGGCAATTTGAGCAACTTATTAACTACTCACCCCTGGCTTTCTTTTTCGGGAAGCATATGATACAGTTAACATACTCTTGATGTTTAAGGGAGTACAGCCATGCACACTAAGTTAATATACGTAGCACAATCCTACTCCCATGGAAAAAAACTGGAGAAACTAGTTCAATGAGAAAAGAAGTATAACTGTCCCCATGAGGAACAACACTTCATTTATTAAGTATCATACTTGAATTTGGTTTCTCCATAAATGTTTTAAAAAGTTATAAAGAAAAATATTTCCATTTTCCATACTATGGGTATTGGAAAAATAACAGCTATTCACAGATTTAGCCCTCACATTAATAGGCATTCTCAGGGACCTCATGTTACTTACCCCCTGTCCCCCAGAACAATAGTGGATACTGAGGAGAACAGCTAAAAATCATGATTTTGACTTTGATGGTTAGAGAACACTACTTTGTTTTCATACCTTCCATAAAAAAGGAAAATCTAATTGAGTGTTTCATTTTTCCGTAATGGATTTGAGTCAATTCAATATCAAACAGGACAGAAAGAAGTCAAAGAATTAATCATCACCCGCCTCCTGTTTAAATTTACAAAGTCCACTTTCTCTCTTGGTGTATATTCACTTAGTTCTAATTGAATCAGTATTTAAATAACACAACAGACCAGAAATCTCTGGAGAGATTTTTTTTCTGTCCCACCACTAAAATATTTTCTGTTTTAACTCAGCCAAACTTTAAAGCATGTCATGGTTTCCTATCACTGTAACAAATGTATAAAGCAGAAATATAAGTCATTTAAGAACAGTTGAAAATGAAACAAGATTTTTGTCATTATTCTCATTTTGATAATCTGTTTTGAAACACAAAATGCAAATCCACAAGGGGATGCTTAATATAAAACAATGAAAAATAAATGAAATGAATTTTTCATTACATTTTTCAAACTAGCATAATATACAAAGAAGCAAGTTTTTCTGCTCTACTAAAAGCAAATCAAAAGACCACCAGAAAATTAAAATGAACCATGACAACAGTAGAAATATAAAAGAAAAAATGCAATTTAAAGTCAAATAAAATGTCAATTACTTTTTTGACTTTAGATTTAGTAGAAGAGCTAAGTCTATTTTTTTTTTTTTTTTAGTGTTAAAAGAATTAGCAAACTCTATATGCATAGGACAATTGAGTGTTGATGTGATTTAATACAGAAAGATAAATAATAGTTATTCCACTCAGTCAAGAAGTATTATGTAACTTTCTGCTTTTATAGTGATTAAACTAGGAACATGTGGTGGTCTAGACATACCTTATTTTGTCTCTACATATATGGAAATCACTTGCATTATTATTACTAAATTATAATCTAGATAATATTTACTGATGCTAAAAATATGGTAACTCATATTTTATTGATAGAAGACATGTCTTTCTATATCTAACAAGTTTTTAAAGATCACCTTGCCAAAATTTTTCCCTACAGCAAAAAGCTCTCAAATCTGCTTCCATAGAAATCCTGATCCCGCCATTATCCATCAAAGATCAAAGCAATGGAATCCCACAAAGAAGCTGACCCGTAAAAGCTTGCTTGGACAGAGTGGGAGTATTTGTGACCTCTGAGGCTGAACACAGCCTCTGAGACCAATAGCCCTAGACTTTGAAGTTGTATGACTTGTTGAAATAAAAAATCTGCTTATTGTAGGAGGGGAGAGGCAGAGCAGGAAAGAGAAGAAAAAACAAATACATCTTCGTAACTTTGAATTGGGGATCTTCACTGTTGGGGGAGAAATAATCTCATTTTGCAGGGAAACCAACTGAGTCATTTACCATTTGATATCTTCCTTTCAGTACCAAGATGAACACCCTCTCTTATTCCAACTTATTACTTCTGATTCCACTGCCATGCAATGGAACACGGGGGACTAGTCAAGCATCATGTTAGGGAGCCACAAGTTGGCCTACAAAATTCATAGTTTAAGTGTTATATTAGTTTGAAATATAAGAAACTGCTATTTAGTGGATCCAGAATTATTGATTATTGGCTATATTGTGTGTGTTTAAAGCCCAAAAGAAAGCTCAAAATAAAGGAGAGAGAAGTACAAATATTTTTATGGCAGTGTATTACAGGACCCTCCACTAAATTGGCATGGGGTGGGAGTCAGTGGACTGGAACACTTCAACTTCTCTGATATCTGTTACACATTATTTCATTCCACTGGCATCAGCACATCCTGTTAAAAAGAATGAGCAAATCCACAAGTAATGATATGGAAAGATATCCAATATGTATTAAAGTAAAGCAAAGATGTACATTGCATATCATGGTCTTATTTTTATGTCTATTTATTAGTGAATATATAGAGCAAAAATCTAGCAAAATATACATACACACAGGATTTGTTAGTAGTAATTAATAATGATTGTTTCTGGGAATGAGATTATGGAGGTCTTTAAATTGCTATGAGTTATATTTCTAAAATGCCTAGATTCATTTTGTAATGTGTGTGTGTTACTTTGGAAATCCAAAAATTAAAGATATTTTAAACACAAAAACAGTACTTATAGTAAATTATTGACTTGCCAACAACTCTATCTTTTAGAATACAGAGAAAAATATGACAAGCAAACGTCTATTCTGAGCAATGTAGAGCTAGCTGAAGAAACAAATGTAAGGGAAAGTTCTTTCTACATCTTGCATTCCTTTTTGTCCTCATTTTCAACTCTATTATTTGCAAGGTCTTTATCACTCTATGTTATTCATGTGACTAAATTTTAATTCCTATCTTACAAATGAGAAAAATATAAGGTCTAGAGTTATTCAGCAATAAGTCCCTAAACATAGAGCTAACATCGAATTCTCTAAGAATTTGAATTCAGGTCTTGGAACTCTACACTAATAACATTTTTCTGCTAGTCTACATTACCAAATAAACTCATTATCTTAAGATTATGACATTAGAGTAAGAGAATCTGGAGCACAGGTAAATCTAGTTAAATATGGTTTTATAAAATAAGAGAAAAAACCCTACAGGGACAGTCCATTATTTCAGATGGGGAAGCTACTACAAGAGTTTTGAGAGACTTACAAAAATAGCATCTGACAGTACAATTAGGAGAGGTCCTAATGAAGAAGAAATCAAGAACACATTGAAAAAGAACACAAAAGGATACAAAAGAATCAGAACCTCCAAGAAGGCCCAGCTCAGTGGCTCACGCCTATAATCCTAGAACTCTGGGAGGCCGAGGAGGGAGGATCGCTCAAGGTCAGGAGTTCGACCAGCCTGAGCAAGAGCGAGACCCCGTTTCTACTAAAAATAGAAAGAAATTATCTAAACAACTAAAAATATATAGATAGAAAAAATTAGCCGGGCATGGTGGCATATGCCTGTAGTCCCAGCTACTTGGGAGGCTGAGGCAGAAAGATTGCTTGAGCCCAGGAGTTTGAGGTTTCTGTGAACTAGACTGATGCCATGGCACTCTAGCTCAGGCAACAGAGCCAGACTCTGTCTCAAAAAAAAAAAAAAAAAAAAAAAGAAAGAAAGAAAAAAGAAACTCCAAGTATGAAGAGAAATACCTGACTGGAATATAAAACGGTAATAGGAAGACAAAAGCTTAAAATAAATTAAGCTGGTGAATAATACTAAAAGTAACAATGGGCAATTTTGTAATATTCAGGATAGGAACAACAACCTGGCAAAGAACTGATGCTCAATGAAGCACAAATGATGTAATAAAGTCATATCCTATTTTTGTTCAATATTATTTTGTCAAGAAAATGATCTTCAGACTAGAAAATGTAGAGCAATAATTGAAGCCCAATTAAGTGAATAAATTATTTTTAAAAGCCTATCTAAATGAGTTCAAGTATTCAGGTATTTCAGGGGCCTGAAAGAACTTACAAATGTGATTGTTGGCAGGTAGTCAATTTTTTTAAAGAATTTTATACAAGTAGATATTTTCTAAAACATGAAAAAGATGGGATTACATAAACTGTGGACCAGAGAGGTTGTAATTGACTCTGCGAAATCTCAAAAATTATGATATATGAGTGCTTACAAAAGCAAGAAATAGTATCAAATACCACAGTGCTTGCACCAAGACTAGTTTATCCTATTTTTGGATAATAGAAGTGGAGTAGTGGATAATTATGTAAACATAAAATATTACTTACAATTTTGAGCCATGTGTTCCAAATGCAAGGAAAGACAAACTGGAAGAATAGTACATAGGTGGATTCAATTAGCTTATGATTGGTTTAACTAGATGCTAATGTTTTTCCAAATCTTAAATATGATTTCATTATTAAAATTTAACATTATGAAATGACCACTCAAACCCAGCTCTATACTTCTGAATGAGAATTGTATTTGTGCCTCTATAAAATTCTGATGAGGCTTTTAGCTCATTATTTTTTAAAAATTCCATTTTTAAATTCAGTAAACTTCAACTTTGTAACTACTGTTAATTCAAGTAACATGAAAGTGGTAACTTACTATAACTGATAAAACTATTGCAAATGTTGCCAAAATAAATTCTAGAGAAAAGAGTTTTAAAGGAAAATCTCGGTAAGATTCTTAAACACCAAACTATTCTATTTATAAAGCATACACAAGATAAAATAGCAATAAAGGAACTTAAAATATGCAAAATATAAAATGCTGTTATGATTGATAAAAAATGCTTTCATATCAAGAAAAGGAAAAGAGGCAGGCCAAAAAGAGAAAAATCCCCCAGCTAAAATGTAAATGGATCATTCATGGAAATTAGCTAAAGAAAACAATACTATTATCCATCAAACTTATTAAAATCTTAAACTACCTCAAATAAAGGTAATTCCAATTAAAATAATGAGATTATTTTGACCATTTGGGCAAGATTTTTAAACTTTTGTTTCTTTCTTCTTAACAGCTGATGGGGCTATCAATTGGCAAATGTTTCTTGAATGCAATTTGACAATATTATTGAAAGGCCAAAATATGATCATTTTGTTTTAAGTTGGTTGGCACACTATTGAGATTTAATCCGAAAGGAAAAAAACAGCAATAAAAAGATGTTTGTGAAAGGATTGTTTATACTATTAAAAATGCAATGAAAACTAAATATCCAGAAAGAGAGAAATGATCTTAAATTAATTCTGTTTAACCATACAATTAAACACTACGTAACCATTAAAAGTAGTGTCCTTAAAGAATAGATAAATACACATATTGCTCAATTTAAGAAATAAATAAAATGTATATGCTATGATTTCAATGTTTAAGTTAAAACACGTATTTTAAATGGATGAAAATAAATACACATAAATATTTTTGGTTTGAGTATGTACAATTTCTTTTGTAAATATTACTGAAGTAAAGTATCACACATACAGAAAATGCTTAAATTCTAAGTGTGGAGCCTGATGAACTTCAGAAGCCCTTTTCTAGTCACGGCCTTCTCAAAAAAAGGTAGTCACTATCCTGACTTTTACCACCATGAATTATTTTTTCCTGTTTTAGAATTTTATATAAATGGAAGAGTGCTCTATGTACTATTTTGTGTCTGGCTTCCTTGGTGCTGTATCGTAATGTTGCATAAAATTATAATGTATTAATTTTTATTGCATATTATATTTCATTGTATGAATACATCACAATACATATCGTTTCTACTGTTGATGAACATATGAGTAATTTCCAGCTTGAGCTATTGTAAATAGTGCTGCTTTCAAGATCCTCCATGTTCGTGTCTTTCAGTGCACATATTTATGGGTCTCTTACAGGCTTAGCAGTGGAATTACAGAGTCACAGGGCACGGCTATGATCAGTCTTTGTAAATACTGCTAAAGAGTTTTCAAAGTCTTTTTCACCAATTTCTATTACTACCAGAAGGACTCTTGGTTCCTCCTCATCCTTGTCAAAACTTGACATTCTTTGTCTTTTATTTCAGTCATTCTGGTGGGCGTGTCATAGTATTTTTTGAAGTTTGAATTAGCACATTTTGATGATAAGTGAAATAGGATCACATCAGATTTTAATTTTCTTCCTTATATTGTTTTGTATTTAAAAAAATCAGTACTATGAACAAGTATAAATCCAACAATTGTAAATACAAATTTTTCAAACAAATGTGCATATATTGCTTTGGTACCACATAATATTTCTGAAGTCAATTGTTGCTTGCACATTTTATCTCAAAACTAAAACTGCAACTTCTAAAACAAGGATAATCTTATTTTATCCCATGTGTCTTAGAACAGAATACTTTTAATTTGGACATGCCAGTTAGCAGCATAATTTGTCTACTCATGGTATGAGGATTTAGGCTTTATATCATTTATTTTTTACTGAGTAAGGAAAGAAGTAGACCGAACTTTTTTTTCCTAATCCAATACAAACCATGACTCATTCTAGGAGGTTAAAAAAATGTATATTCCAATGCACTCCTTTGTGGAGTTTGCAAATTTACTATGAATATATCTGACCATTTCCATAAAAAAAGGGCTTTAAAATGAGTGTGCTTTAAACTTTAACAAAATATCTATACAAATTATTTATATGCTCATCAATGATACCAAACACTTAAAACATGTCCATCATGTAATATGATCAATGAGTTTATAGTAATATTTACCTGGCATATATTTTGATATATATTTATTATATCTATAATTTCTGGGTAATGCCCAACCACAATAGTTCTAAATGATCTAAGTTCCAACTCTTTCCAACAACAAGGATCTCTGCTTGAGTAAATCATTCCTGGAATTATAGGAGAGATACTGGATTAGAAAGCTTTCATTGTTCAGTGCTTTTCTTCAGGGGTACAGCATTTATTTCACTGGTTGCAATGAAATAACAAGTTTTTATGGGTTGGGGGGTGAGAAGGAGGAAAGATCAGTGATAAGTATTTGTTTTCTTCATTGATATTTGACTATAAAACTTGTTAGTAGAAAGGAAGAAATCATTTTAGTGTAGAAAAGCTATTTCTGAGAAATACAGTGAAAGAAGCTCTACTCTCTGCAAAGGACATACCAAAATGTCAGCAAGTATAAGTGAGTATTCACGACGCTTAAATTAGTAGGTCTGCCACCTCTTAAGAATTATCTTTATCTTTCTTATCCCTAAAAAAGGATCCTCCAGCAGAGATATGTCCTATGTCCTCTTATCCTTCAGAATGGCACTTTGGAGACATTAGAAAAAAAATTTTTTTTTTTTTTTTTTGGTGGCAGGATATTTGCTGAAAGAAGAAAAATATCACTGTGTATTCGTAAATTATGAAGCAAATGAGAAGATTTCAAAACATTTCTTACATAAATCATAAGAACCTTTTCAGAACTAAATCTGATTTAAGAAGTTAAACTTGTTGTCATAAGGCGTTTTGAATGACATTATTAAATGTCGTAAACTAAAGATTAACTTTCCTTAGTATAAATTTACTTGTATTTGAATAGCAAAGATTCTAAATAATCCCTCAAAAGACAGGGTAGCAGTTGGCAGCTTGTATAAACCTTTTTACCCTTCCTTAATGTGAAAGTAAACTGCAAAAGCCGTTATGTCTAAGAAAAGGGTAATCAAGAAAAATATCATTAAAGTGTATTTGAGATTAACTGTTACATGAAAGAGCCTGCCTGATACCTTACACAAGTAACTGGATTTTGTTTTCCAATGTATGCTGATTGACTCAACGGTCAGAGCAGACTGAATTGTATTTTTGTAAGGCTCTTCAACAGGCAGCCAAATAAATAGCTTTTCCCTCGCTGCATGGTTTGCTGTTTGCTTAAGCAAAAATCCAATTTCTGGAGAGGACTCCACAAGGGCTAAATTCCCTGCCATTTACAAGTGTCCCATTAGAGTAGCTTTCTATATGGAAATAACATTCCAAGACAAGGAGAGAAACGTTAGGTCTGAGGTCTGCTGTTCCTGATGTGTTTTATTATTTCTTTTTCATTTGAAGAGTAGAACTGTTCTCCCAGGAGAAAGAAGGAGAAAGAGAGAGTCGTGTTTGAATACAAATGTCTCAAGAAACTGGAGCTTCTTTTAAAAGTGAAATCTCTCCTTTTTTTGGTATGCATCAAGGACAAGGGTAGAACTGACAGCTTCACACTCAGGCTGCCTCTCATTAAAAGGTTTTTTTAATTAAGAATTCAAAGGGAAAAACTCCAAGTGGAGTAGCATATATTAGAGATGGTGAGGCTTGGGTTTGATTACTGTTTCCTTTAGTATATCTGGAGGATGCCTTTGTTTGAAAGCAGTTACGATTAGAATGAGGCAAACTGCATGTCTAGCTTATAGGATACTATACAAAGACCAGGTAGTTTTTCAATAGCTTTTTTCCAGGAAGGGGAGAAAAATAAATTTTAATGAAGGTTCATAAATTTTCAGGACTATTTCAACTACTAAGGCTGGTACTGATGTTGTTAATAAAATGCTCATTGATTTTTAAAAATCAATTATCGAGGTTTAAAATCTCTGTAATGAATTTGAATGTGTAATCTAATAGGTACTTGTTTTTGATTTATGGTTCTTGAAAATGAATAGTCATGCATCTTTACATTAACTAATTTTATTGACTTTTTCCATTTAAAGAAATGAACACAGATTTAGCAATATAATGCAGTTATTCAAAAAGAGTTTACCTAAAAGGAAAAACAAACTCATGGAACATGGTCTAGAAAATGTAATTGTGTTACAATGTTGGCTTATTTGAATTAAATAAATGCCTATTGACTTAGTTTTGATACATGCTATAGGAACTAAAAGATAAATTGGTCTTTCCATAAAAGCTTCATTAAGGGAGAAGTTTAAAGCATCACCATGAGGACAAGGTGATTCTGTTTATCAAATTTCCTTTTCATGTATCTCAAGGGCAGCTAACTTTGTATATTCATGATTATTGGGGCTCTACTTTAATATTACTATTATGTGTCATTAAAAAAAAAGTAAAGGCCCAGTACCATACAGACTTTTGGAAACAATTGAATTTAATCAAGTAAAACACCTGAAAGTTTTTTGTGTTTTTTTTTCCTCCCTAAATCCCCTGTTAGTTTTATGCTCCATTGGAAAATAACATTGTATAGGGAGAGATAATTCTACCTGGGAATGTTTATTCAGTGTAAAGAGAAACATTCTACTACTGTGAATATGATTTCTGCTTGGAAAAAAAATGAGAATACACAATCCAAGACAACTAAGAAAATTTGAGTACTAGAGAGGCCTAGTATATTCACTTTGTCAGAATCTTTATAAAATATATATAACCAGAAGAGCACTAATATAGAAAAAACTTGGAATATGGGAAAGACTTGTAGGCTGGGGGAGAACTTCATGATGTTGGGTCATTTGTCCTGTCTCCTGCTATTTTAGTTTCCTTATTTGCAAAAGAAAGGAACCTTGGCAGGGTTCTCTATATGTTCATTTGAACCTCCAACTTTGTGACTCCCATTTGGATTTACAGGGCTTTATTTATTTATTCCTTTTCTCATGCATTAAGCTGTCGTGGATTTTATCTCCTTTTCTGACTTACTCATAACATATAAACAAACCTGGCCTTGTCTACAGTGTCTCTTTTGACAAGATGTTGGTGTTAAGGAGACAGGAATTTGTCCAAAATATGTTTGTTTTGCCACATCACAAGGGGGTTCTTCGTTGCTAGAAAAATAACTTCATTTAGGGTGTTTGCATTGTCCAGATGGCAGAACTTAATTTTTTGATACAGCCAAATGTTTGCTCAAATTTCCTTCCCTCACTGAGGTATAGTTATAGTCGATGTGATGCACACATCACACAGGGGTTACTCCACGCTCTTAAATTACAAGCAGAGCTGAGGAATTGCATCAGCCAGAGGCCAAGATAATGTTTTCAGGTGCTAAAAATGTATTTATTTTTAAGAAGGACAAAACGCTTTATTCAAATTAGATAAAAATGCTGTTCAAAATTATTTGCAGGTGTCAGGAAAAGAAAAACAAATAAAGTACCCTATGCAATCATATTCTTTTCTGTCTCTAGGACTTAGAATTTCATTTTTGAGAAGTACCTCTTATCATTGGACCAGGACTGAGCTAGATGCCTGTTGCTTATTTGATGACATTTTTAGATGAAGCCATTAAGGTACATTTGGTCCTGGCCACTTAATGTTAAAAGGGAAAAATAAAGAATGCCTTATTATCTTTTTGTTTCTTGGTTCAAAATTTAAATTGAATCACTGGGCAAGATTATATAATCTGCAATATGAGGCCTCTGCTTTAATCAGGAAAAGACTATTGTGCCTTTGTTATCACTTAGGGCTGGCTTCACATTTGACCCACAACTCCCTTAGAATGAGAAACTTACAGGGCAGGTAATCGGAGGCTTGCACTGGGGCTGTCTCCCCAAGGCCGGCAGCTAAAATGAGAAAGTAGGATCCTGTGGACATTTTCATTTGGCAACATTCTGTCTGTTGCTGAGATCCTAGAAGCATTGTGATTGTCTCAGGAGGTGAAGAGGGAGTTGAAGAAATCCAAGTTGGATTTTTGCTCTTCTCCTTACAGTAAAGAGAAATGGAAATGGAAATTTCTTTCAAGCAAAGTACGGATGATCCATGTCAGAATCTTTGGATTCATCTCAGAAAAAAATGTTTAAAGCATCCCTAAAAGTCATCTAAAAGCAAACTTTGTGTTGATTCTATATAAGATTCAGTATATTTTTCCATTATTTTTCATCCTTTAACTTATATATTGTTGCCAGCTTACTTATTTTTTTCTTAATTATTTCAGAAATATTTAAGATTCCCTATGTATATCAGAGTTATGTGATTACAATTTAAGCTATCTTATGGAACTTATTTTTAATAGATTTCAAAACTCTTAAATTCTTTAGAATCAAATTATGATGTTATTGATTATAATAAAATTCATAATCTTAAAACACCTTAAGGATTATTGATGTGAATGACGGTTTTTTTTTTCCTTCCATACTGTGCACATGTGGTGTTGTGGTTTGGATGTTTGTCCTCTCTAAACCCCATGTTGAAGTTTTATCCCTGATGTTGGAGGTGGGGCCTAATAGGAGGTGTCTGGGTCCTGGGGGCAGATCCCTCACAAATAGGTTAATGTCCTTCCTGTACTGGGATTGAGTGGGCTCTTACTTTATTAGTTTTTGCAAGAGCTGGTTGTTAAAAAAAAGCCTGGAACTGCAATAGCTTGTTGTTAAAAAGGCTGGCACCCTCCCCACTCTCTCTGTCTTGCTTCCTCTCTCACCATGTGATCTCTGCACAGCCAGCTCCCCTTCCCCCATCAAAGGAAGCAGCCTGAGACTCTTACAAGATGTAGTTGACTATCTTGAACCTTCTAGCCATTAAAATTATGGGCCAAATAAATATTTTTTTTTAAAATAAAATTTTCCAACCTCAAGTATTGTTTTAAGCAACACAAAACAGTTAATACACATGTGTAATTTTCATTATAAGTACAAACTGATTCAAGGTATTTTTGGAAATTAAACTATGCATGTAACATTGTCAGTATGGGTATAGGTAATACTTCCGTGTGCTCAATGGGTCTATAACTCTTATACCTAGAACTGCTTATTGCCCACATCCATTGGTCCTGTGTCTCCTACTCTACAACTCCTGCTAAATGGGCAGCAGAACTCATTTTTTTTTTTACCAGCCTTGGCCACAGCCCACTGGAATAAAGGTGGACATTTCATTGAGCCAGATCATTCAAATTCTCTCTCCCTAGAATTTAGAATTAGAATTCAAAGATTGTACGTAATGATGAAAGTCTATGTTTCCCCCAAACTAGGACATAAAAGCAGAGAGAGCCAGTGTGCAGAGACTGAAGTGAACACATTTCTACAGGAAAGGAGAGACAGAAGAGCACACAGTATCAGAGAGACAAAGATCCCTTTGTTTCTGCTGTTCCAGTTCTTTGTTCATTTCTTTTTGGAGGAAGAACTATACTTCCTCACCTTTGATTTAGATGGCCTGTATTCTTCTGATAATTTCTACTCTCTGTCCTGTTTTTTTTTTTTTTAAAGTATAAGTTAGTCTGATTGAGGTATCTGTTACTTGTAATCAAAACAATTTCATCTAATACAGCAGGAAGGAAGAAAACAAATTAAAACCTAAATACCCTCAAGAAAAGAGATAACAAGCAAAATAATTACTGCAAGTTTCAAAAGAGGAATGGAAACCAGACAATAAGGTGCATTTTATTATTATACTGGGCTGTCAAGCCCAGTATTTTCTTAATTAAATAACATTTGTTTTAGAAAGCTCAAAGGATACCCTGAGCCAAATCCATGCCACTTCTGATCTTTGCCGTCTAAGAAAATGGTTTAGATTCTTACTTCTGAGACTTTCATTTTGAATCAGATTCCTGCTTTAATACTCATACTTTGAAAACTTTGAAATAATTCAAAATAGATGTATTAAAAAGTAGTGTTCTGAGATAGTACATGTCATCATGAAGTTCTGGGTTTTATGCTTAAGGCAGGAATAATAAATATAGAATTGCATTAATCTTGTTCAAAGAACTTTCTGCAGCATCTCCTTCTGACAATTATATTTTATACCAAAGTAAAATTTAAATCAAATTTTTAAAAATTAAGAAGCACAGGAGATTTAATCTCTTATAGAAGCTAAAATAATTTTTTTAGGGAAAATTTTAATCTTTAAAATAAGAACTAAGGCAGAAATAATCTCAATTATGTTTCAAATTTTTTAGACAAGCATAAGATATAAAAACACAACATATCATCTTCAGTTATTAACAAAAATATGCATTATCATTAACTTAATGATGTGGCCAGCTTTCTGTTAGTAGTACAATGTCAATTTTAAATCATTATGTTAGCAATGCGATTTGTATATTTAAATATATCACTATTCATATATACATATATCACTATTTGTTAAGTTTTTGATAAAGTGCTAACTTTAAATTGGTACTGTCCAGAGTTTTAATAAATGTGCAGAAATTGCTTTGGGACTTATTTTAAGACTAAATTTTACCCACATATAAATTCCTTATTTTTCTCCCTGCTAACCTGTCAAGGCAGTGAATATTTTAGTAAAATAGTCACAAGTTGATATTTTAAGTGCCATTAAAGAATCAGATGAACACTTTGTCATGGACAAATCTAGAAATTCACACTTGAAATAGCAAACATTTGAACTCATTTCTTTTTCCCTTCAGCCTCCCCCAGCCCTTCAGATTCATACTCATAGTGATTCCATTTCCAGATTAAACTTTGCAACATCTACCAAAAATTACTGGAGTTGAATGTACAAATTATATTTAATGTTCTATCACGTGATTAACTAAAATCTCTTAGACATATCTTTGGCATAAAATTCTAAATGTGACTCTCAGTTAACTGCCTGTTATATTAATGTTTTATTGAAACTGTGTAGATGGGGCAAAATGTGCCATAGAAAATATTCAATGTATAACATAAAATTAATAATAGTAGATGCTTATAAAGAGCTTACTGTGTTCCATGTACTGTGTATTACATGCATTAATTAATTAATAGCCTTGAAAGTCTATAAGGTTTGGTACTATTTGTACTTTAAAGAAAAACACATTATGTCACAGAGAGGGTACAGAGCACAGCCAGTGTGACAAAGCAAGAGCCAGAGGTGGGATTTGACCACAGGCTGTGTGAGTCCTGAGTCTAGGCTCTCAGCCTATCATCTCACATAGAATGTACCCTATATACCCTAATGAGAAGGTCCATTATTATACCCTATCACTTCACATAGGAGGATATCCATATATGCTCTTTCCTCCAATTCACAGCATCTCCTTGTAGCAGTAGGGATGCCTTTAGTTTGTAGCTAGCAACAGAAAGCCAAATACAAACTGGTTTAAAGCCTGTAGTGGTGCATTGTGGTCCACCACGCAGATCCTTGTCAAGACTGAGGGACTTAATCTCCCACTTACTAGAAATGCTCCCAACAGATGCCTCATCTGTCAGATCCCTTTGGGATTGCCTTGGCTGATAGATGCTATACCCAAGGTCACATCACCTCCAAGGTAGTCCATATCCAGTGGATGCAGAGTTACAAATGCCCAGTCTCCTGGCCCTAACTTAGGACTACTCCGGAGGAACATTCCTAGTTCAGTGTTCTCTGTGGTTTGGCTGAGGCCTTTGTTGAGGTGCACTGCAGCCTAATTTCTTCCTTTGCCTGATCATGACTCCTTTCTCTTTCATAGATGTTGATCCCATGAACACTCCCTGATAAATTTCTTTCAGGCTAAACTCCATCTCAAAGTTTGCTTCCCAGATAACCTAACGTGCAACAGACAATAAAGGAAATTTTATTTTGACTTACACAACTGGAAGCCCAGAGGCATGCCTGTCTCCAAATTTCATTTAGAGGTTTATTTCCTTCTGTTTTCTATTCTGTCTTTCAGTGAGAGCTACAACTCATGGCTAATTTCTTGCAATAATGGAAAAATCCTTATAGCATTTCCAGTCATCACATTTGCACATCACCCTATCCAGAGGGAGATTCCAAATAAACTTTTCTGTGATTGCACAGCTCATAATATGGGGCAGAATATGGGGCAGGGGTTGGAAAGTATTAATTGGCTTAACTAAATGAATGCCCATCCCAAAAGCTTGAGGTGGAGTCACCTTCCTTTGGGTTGCTTTGCCATAGGGAAGGGTGGCCAAACGAAACTCTGGTTACTGCTAAAAAGGGAGGATGAATGGATATTGAATGGTGAGTAGGTGATTGATATAGTTTGAATATTTGTCACCCCCAAATCTCATATTGAAATTCCATCCCCAATGTCAGAAGTGGGGCCCGATGGGAGTTGTTAGGTCTTGGGGGCAGGTCCTCATGAATGGCTTGGTGTTCTCCCAGCTGTAGAGTGAGATCTTGCTCTATTAGTTCACGTGAGAACTGGTTTTTTAAAAGAGTATGGCACCCCCTCTTCTTTCTCTTGCTCCTTCTTCCACCACATGACACGCCTGCTTTCCTTTGCCATCTGCCTTGGTTGGAAGCTCCCTGAAGCCTTCACCAGAATAAGGTGCTGGTGCCATGCTTCTTGTATAGTCTACAGAACTGAAAGCCAAATAAATCTCTTTTCTTTGTAAATTACCCAGTCTCAGGTATTCCTTTATAGCAACACAAAACAGACTAACATAGTGACAAACAGCAGCTAGAGTTCCCCATAAAGAGGAGGAAAAAACCAGAATGGTCCTTTCTTTTTGCATTCATTTCCCTCTACATTTTTCAAATAAGAAACATTCCCTTCAATTTTTTACCAGATAATTCATGTAACTCAATAGTTTAAAATTTACTTCCTCCACAATGCCTACGCTCTTCCCAAAGAGAAGTTTAGAAGTTTCTCCACCATATTTCCACAAAGTAATGTGTGTACCCCACCATCTTTTTTTTTTTTATCGTTTGTTTAATAGATTTCTCTTCTGTGGACAATTGATTCCTTAAAGGCAGATCCTAGATATATTCATTACTGTATTCCTCCACAAATAACGCAGGGGCTGTCAAGAAAAGATATTCCATGTTTTGAAATAAATGCATAAATTAATGGGAATCCTGGTTTTTCCTGGGCATATTCCCAAGGGGTTTATATTTATAATAGTGATGAAGGATCCATAATTCTAAGTTCTCTATTGATGAGCACATATAAATGGGAAAAAAAATAATACACAGAGAGGGAGAAAGCAAAAACCGTACCACCTTGCTAGATGGCAACTTGCCAAAGAACAGAAAATATGAGCACAGATAAATGTTAACTATTGATTGTGTGCATATAAAATGTGCATTCGCAAATCAGTAAAGAAAGAAAACTGATGCTGATGCCTGAACTGCTGGTAGAAGGTTTTTTTGTTTGTTTGTTTGTAACTATTTTGAGGAATGAATTTCACAGAAAAGATTGCAGTTTTTAAGGGTTTGAATGAGTTTGTGGTCATTAAATAACACAGGACATTCAATAGAAGGAGTCTTTGCTTTTTGAGGATGGTGTATCATGAATTTGTTTTTGAACATGTTGAATATGGGAACCTGAAAAGGATTTGAGTGGACAAACAGAAGGGAAAAACCAACAGTCTGTAACAGTTGACATTTCCATTTTAAGAAAAAAGCACTTTGCACAATGTTAGTTGCTTAAGAATTTTGTTTGTAATCAAAGTTGCTGGTCTTCTTGGGAGACCATACATACCCATATTTTGCTTAGTCACTTCAATTTATTTCTAGAAACCCTGCTTCTAAGTGAAAAAAATCATGATAAAATATTTTTCATTAATTTTAATAAGAAAAAAATACTATGTAGTTCATGCTAACCCAAGATACACAATTTTTACAGAGAGAAAAATATATAAATCAACAAAAAAAATCCCAGTTTTATGAAAGTAATAAGCAACAATTTGAAAATAAACACAGGAGTTGGTACATGACATGTAGTATAATGAATCTATATGATACTCCTTGCTGAAGAAGGAAATGTGACTGGCAGAAGGTAGGTAAGGAAGGAGGTCATCCACTAGAAAGTAACTTCATTCTTCTTTTTGACACATTTTCTTCACCAATTTTTCATTTACAGGCTCATTGTTATCTTGAACTCAACCTTTACTTTAATATAATGTTAAAGACCTTTGTAGGGAAATTGAGGACAAACACCAGAGCACTTCAGAACAAGCAGGAAGAACACATATAGACAACACACAAACATTGACGGGAGGTGCTACCTTTTCATCCTTCTTGTCATACGTAGACAAAGAAAAGCATTTGGGCTTCGTTCAAAATTGAATAGTGTACAATGCAATTTTGTTCCATATGAAATGCTCTGAATAGAAACCACTGTGTCATGAAAATTGATGAGTGCATCATTGCTTGAAATAGTCATGTCAAAATATCACTTCTTATAGTGTATTTAGTATGTTTTAGGATAAAAAATTCATTATACCAAACCAGGAGCCACTGTCAATAAATGGTTTAACTTCTCAAGACCCATTATGGCAACAAATAATTAACTGAAAAGTGCTTGAGCAAAATAAGTCTCTACACCCTTGACTGATTATCTATACATCCTGCTATATGATATAAAAACTTAAGACATTAGAAAAAATACATTGCTCTGAATGCCCTAAATTTCTTTTATTCATTTATTTTCATTTTTTGTGAAATAATCATAAATATCACACTTGGTTTTATATAGTCACTCATTCACTTCCTTAGAATTTCATCTCTGAACAAGATTCTTTGCATGCAGACTATTTTCCGGGCATCATATTAGATGTTGTACACAAAAGTATGACAACTAGAGTATAAATAGTTGAATTAATGTAATTATAATCACATTTCAAAAGCCATATTAAATCCCAGTTTTACTTCAAGTTCTTATGTCCAACCCTGTTCTCTTTCTGAAATTCTATAACTTTTTAATGTAAATTTTTGAACATAACATCTATGCATAAAAGAAAAGCAAAAAATCATAGGTTGACAGAACAGTGGATTTTTACAAAGTAAAGAAAGCAGTCCAACCAGCACCCAAATCCTTCGTACTACAAAAATGTCATCATGCCTCATCACTAACTGTCCGTCAGGAAAGTAACCAACACCCTGACTTCTCACACCACAAATAGTTTGCACTTTATATAAGTGTAATTATACAGTTTATGCAAAAAGGAAGTATATAACTTCTTTCACTCCATTGTATGTTTGTAAGATTATCCATATTTTTGTGCATTGTAATAATTGATGAATCATTATTGTATTTTTCAGTAGAGTGATACAGAATTATTTTTCATTTTACTGTATATGGTTATTTTTTCTAGTTTTGAGCTACTAGGAATATACCTGCTATTAATTTTCATGTAAAGTTATGTATTCATATTCAATTCATGTAGATACGTTTTCATTTCTTTTGGGGATAATACCTAGGAGTGCAATGGCTGGGTCAAATGGTGAGTGTATGTTTAAACTGATAAGAAACTCAGACTGTCTTCCATGGTGCTGTACCGTATTCCATTTTAATTGTCTGTATCATTTTAAATTTCCGTCAGTTTAGTTGTTCCATATCCTCTCCAGCACTTGGTATGGTCAATCTTCTTAATTTAATCTATTCTAGAAGTTTGTTAGTGCTATTTTCATGTGATTTTAATTTGCTTTTATCTAATAACTAATGAGGTTGAACACTTTTTTTCATGTGCTTAGCTGCCATTTTTATATCTCCATTTTTGAAGATTTTGTTCAACTATTTTGCCCATGAAGAAAAAAAATCTGTGTTTTTTTCTCTACTTACCATTAAATTATAAAAGTTATTTAATATATTCTAGGTAAAGGTTTTGTCACATATATGTTTTGAGAATATTTTCTCCCAGGCTTTGGCTTGCTTTATTATTTTCTTGTGTCATGAAGGGGCAGGAGTAAAATTTACCCATTTTTTAAATGCTCCATTGTTTTTTCTTTCCCTAAGAAATATTGTGCCCCTCCTCCACTTGTCATGAGGACTTTCCAGGTGTTTTGCTTTAGAAGTTTTATGGTTTTAACTTTTATGTTCAAGTATATTACAGCAGTATATGTTCATTTGCCACCATCAAGTTCTTTGTGATATTATTGTCATAAATGCTTATTTTACATGTTTTAAATACTAGACAACTTGTCATCACATCAGGTATAATTTTTTTTAAATAAATATTTTTTTATTTATCTTCATATTTGTGGTTTCCCTCAAGATAGGCTTGAAGTTCTTTCTGATATCATTTAACACACCATAAGCAATGATGAATTTAACACTGCCTTAATGCAGTTCTTTTAACAAATTTTTTCAAGTTTATATGAAAAGTCTTTGTTTTATCATCTTTTTAAAAAGATATATCTAAACCCATAGGGTTAGATTTCTATGTGCCTTTTTTTCTTTTTGGCCCTTTAAAAAGGCCATTACATTGTCTTCTAACTTAGGATATTTCTAATAAAAAGTCAAAGACTTGTATTTTTATTTTTCTCCTGTATATGTTTCTTTTGTTCTCTGGCTGCCTTTAATATTTTCTCCTTGTGTATAATTTTCAAAATTTGACCATAGGAATATTTTCTAATTTGTTTTCTTGAGTATATAATATGCTCTTTGAATCTGTGTTTTATATTTTATCACATTTGGAAGATCCCTCTCTTTTCCTTCTGTTTCTTCAATTTACATATACAGTAAGACAGCATGAATTTTTCCTGTATGTCACTAATGCATATATTTTTTTCTAGTTTTTTTTTTTTTTTTTTGCATCTTGAGTATGTTCCCTTTCTTCTGATCTTTCTTGGAGTTTGCTGAGTTTTTTCTTCTATACTATCTAATCTTCATTTGAACTGTACAGAAACATTTTCATTTTAGATATTTTAATTTTCAGTTCTTGAATGCTCCTTTTGAACTGTTTCATATTTTTCATTTCTCTATTGAGTTTCTCCATTGGTAATTCATTTATTACACTTTTTCATTACACATTGAATATTTTCATAATAGCTGCTTTAAAGTTCTTGGCTGTTCACTTTAACATTTGTGGGATATGACAGTATTTCTACTGGTGATTTTTTCTTACAGTTATGGTTCACTTCTTTTTGAGGAAGGATGTGCCTACTCATTTTAGAAGTACTCTCAATATCATACATATGGCATTTTAGAGGCCAAATTATGTTTCCTTTCTTAACAGTTACTGAGCTATACAGTTTTATCTTCTTGAAGATTGATTTTTAAGCTCTGTTAGGGTGAGTTTAACATAAACTTACTGGTAAGGTTTAATCTACCTGTAGAATCAAATGAATGCTTGATGAGTTCAGAAAAGTTGTTTTCCACTCTCTCATAGTCTGAACACTGACATCTCTGGCATTGTATAATTTTCAAAATTTTTATTTTTATCTCACAGACCTTCAGTAGCTGTTCTCTGTTAAGTCTTGTAGTATTTCGCCAGACACCTGCACTTCTTCATATCTGGGTAAAGACTCAAGTGCAACCCTATGCAAATTTCTTGTATCCAGTACTCAGTCCCACAGATTCTAGCACTTCAGTGGCCGTAAACTCTAATTTCTATTTTCTCTACTCAGTGAGATCTCTCTGGTTTCTGTTTGAACTCCATTTCCCTGTGTCACATTTTGGAAAGTATTTCCACTTAAAAATTTGGAATGAAAGTTGAGCACATCATATGTGCTTCCCCTTTCTCAAGCATCTTTTCCATGTGCTGTTTATTCTCCAGTATCTGAATATGCTGGCTTCATATAACTTGTCCAATTTTAAAGTGTTTATGGAGGTAAGACCAATACCTATTACTTCATCACGGTTGAAATAAAAAATCTGTCCATGACATTTTAATAATTTGGCATTGGTCATGTCATGAGACATTTGATTAATATTTTGACCTCTTCTTTGACTATTCAAGCTGCTTTTTAGTGCCATTGACTCTTTGAAATAAAGCTCAGAGTTTTGCTTAGGTCTTACTAAATTTACCTTTCTAAATGTATAAGGTGCATGTATTTTTTTTTTTTTTGTCTGTGAGGAAAAAACAAATAGAAATTAAACTTATTTTTACACATATTTCATTTAAAAAATTCCCTGAAACTGAGAGACTACGACCTGTCCTTTCTGATCACTATTTGTCAATTGAAAAAATTTAATTTCATATAATTTTAGGAAGAATAAGAGATAAATGAGAAGATCTTTAAAGGACCCAAAGTGAATACTGGTGATCACAACTAACTACACACAAATGTCTGGGGTAAATTTATCAAATCACATAAAAAGCTAGTGGTGCATGTCTTTACTATCTGCCATAGTGCCTAGCAAAGTTCAAGAGTCATTGATATTCATTGGCTGAGCGATACAAATAAGGTCAAGAGCTTACACTGTTAGAATACGATTCATTTCTATAATAGATAAATCATTCTTTACCCCAAGTGTCAGGGCCTGTTCAGCAAGAAGTTAGAGAATTTGAGTGCAAGATGGAGTGAAAGTGGCACAATTCAGTTTTGTGTGTTGTGTCATATTCAGGTCGTATACCCCCATTTTGAAAAAGGAGACGAAATCAAATCAAGAATCACAGACCAACACACGTAAGAGCTACAGAGAATATAAAAATAGTAATAATATAACTCAATCCTTTCATTTTATAAGGGAAAATGTAGTGTCAGAGAGACATCATAGGATGGAAGGAACGGGAACTTTGGGGTGAGATAGATCTAATATAGAATGTTGAGTGTACTATTAATACATACTAGCTATGTTGTATGAGACATATCAATTAGTATCTCGGAGGTTCAGTTTCCTCATCTGTAAAACGCATATAATACTGTTAAACTTATTTATTGTAAAGACTAATGCTCATAACTACTTGCAATTCACCTGGAACAAAGGTTAAAACTTTAAAAATTGTATTTCCTTTCCATTGTCTTTTCCTCAAAACACACTGTAAGCAATCGGCAGTCAGCTCTACAATCCTGGCCTAGTGTTCTTTCTATGCACACACACTGTGCTCCACAATAGATCAATATCTGTTCCTATACAGCAACTTACCAATAGAAGACACAGACAAGTTATACAGGTATACTTATTATTTCATGTGTGTATGACAAAAATAGCATTATATGATGAAATTGCAAAAAATTATTACAAGAAAAATTTCAAGTACTTTTCAAAGGACCTACTCCCACATTTAAAAAATATTTTTTATGCCTGATTAATATGAAACTTTTGAAACAATTTAATCTATCCAGGGATGTGAATGTTAGTTTCTATTTCTCAAGCCTGATTACAGAAGAACTTCTAAAGCAGTTTAATCTGGTCAGGGATGCTAAACAAATATGTCAACATTCATTTTGCGTTTATGTCTGCAGCAGTTAAAGGAAGAAATGTGGAAATAAATAGAATTTAGTATTTTCTCTCCCTCTATTTTTTAGGAACTAAGAAACTCCAGTGCATTTCATTTTTTATAGAGGATCCAAACTCCTAACTGAGATAAATGCATTTCAGATTGAAGTTTTCAGTAGCTTTACCAAGCAGTTTATGGGTTGGCACTCTGCCACAAAGTGATCTATAACCTTATAGCTCACTATTATGAAAATACAAATTTGGCAAGAAGACATGTGTTCTATGATTTTCTCTAAGTACGATCACATATTTCAAATTTCAAATACAAAATTATGTTTGACATTTAATTTGAGAATGTCTTACCTTTAAAAATAAATAATAAAAATCTGTCCTGTAGTACTTTGGTTGAGACAAGTGGTTTTCTTCTTTTTGTATATTTGGGCTTTAGTATTTTATATCTGCAAGACATATGATGCACAGACATATATATACACATGTGCCTACTGGATGTATACATAATTTCCAAGTTTCTCTTGAGAATATTGTCTCAGAATCATAGGAGGTTAGAAAAATTATTTCAAATCAGTAAACACATTCCAAAATTGTTAAAATTCAGAGTTTCAATCAGCATTAATTAATTCTACAAAATGAGGCAGACAAGTTCACACGCATTCAACCATGTTGTACAGGGAATTATTACTGATGAATGACAGATGAAATGTAATCAAATTGGATGTAAGTAATTAATCTGGGAAAGGTCAATGTGAGGAAGAAAGTTTTCCATTCAGCTTTTTCCAATTTAGCAAATAAGGGTCAGTATCACAGCTGTGGTAGGTATCATTTCCTTTTGCTCTTGTATCGACTGAGCTACTCTGATGCAGATATCACCCATTGTCAAATCTCAACGGTGTCAAATCAAGCTGAACCACAGTTTTAATATTTGAAAGTAAGCTGAACATTGTGGACTATTTACAGTTTTGCTAACAATCAAATAAATGCCTGACAAACTTCATTTTGATATGCTGAGTAAACCAGCACACACATTAAGCAAGATGTATTACTTAAAATTCACTGCAAGTTTGTAGGTTGTTGTGTTGGGATTTTCAATATCAGATTAAATTGCATAATGAATCACCTCCAAAGAATCCACTGTGGTTGTAATGTAGAATAATGAAATGTACAATATATGAAGTAAAACATCTCATATTTTAACCTTTATGTTAAGTGAAAATAGCAGGTAGAGGCAGAACTGTGTTTATAAAAGTGTTTTCCTAATGTATTGAGAGGCAAATGTAGGCACAGTGTGACATATTATTTATTCCCTAGACTCTGTTTGCCATATGCTAACTAAAATTCACTATATTGCCAACTTCCTTGAATTTTCATTCACTGAAGCAGTTGGGGTCAGCACCATGTGAAGACATGATATTTGGTGTGGTAAGGGATTTCAAAAAGGCATTCCAAAAACATATTCTCCACTTGCTACTCATTGTAACTGACATTGCAATCAGTCCTCAGTCTTTGTCTAAGTTGTTTATCTATTCTTTCACTCATGTTTCCAATCATATAACTGTCAATTCATTCACTATCCATTCATTCAGACATGCATATATTTATGCCTGAAAACATATATTTATGCATATATTCATGTTGAAATTCAACAAAAATTGCATAGTATGCTGCATCATGAGGGATATAGAAGAAGAACAACAAACAAACAAACAAAAAACCATGAAAGTCCTTGCCCTCATGGAATTTAAAGTTGAGGGAAGGATTCAGGTATTAATAAATAATTATAATATGACGTGTTCAATGAAATGAGGGCATCACGCGATTATATGAGAGTCAGTCTAAAGAGCCTGGATGGAATTTCTTGATGAAAAGGATGTCTGAGCTGAAGCCAAGAAGATCGTTACAAAGAAACCAACTTCAAGGTGGGAGGAGATGGGTGGAGAGGAAGAAAGACAGTGAAGATTTTTATAACTTTTCAAACTATATATTATAATCATCATCAATATTAATTACAGTCTTCTGTATACCTGATATAATTATACAAACTATTTTCTTTAATTACTAAAATGAATTATGACAATCTTTATTTTTGTAGATGAGAGCACAGGAGAAGAGAGGTTATGTGGTTATGCATCCAAGGTCACAAGGCTAATGCAGAATTTAAAATCGTGGTCTCCATAACTCCAAAGCCCACAATCTTCACTCCTCACCTTGGCCTCTATGGAAAGGATCACAATATTGAGCTACCCTAAACACCCTCATTGATCATCTGGCGTGTCTCTAAATTTATGCAAGTATGGGACTGTGATATTATGTCCTAGAAAGCAGGAATGTGTGATAGCCTATTCTATCATGGCGTGGTATACTGTGTCAAGATTGGTGGGATTAATATGGAATCTGAGGGAAAGTAGGAAGATTTTAGGCTGTAGTGATAGTGTGAGCTTAAGAGAAGTAGTGGTCACAAAAAAGTATAGAAAGATAAAACAGCAATATCTACTTGACTGTTTTACCTTAAGTATGTCTGTATCTCAAACTGTTTACTTCATAATGAAAATTGGTTGGTACCACAATATTAAATTTAATTGAGGTGAAATATAGCATTGCTTATGCTAACTTAAAATTTTCAAAGAGATATTTATATTACACCAAACAGGTATAAAGTAATTTAGGAGAACATCTAAATTATTAGGACATAATGAATTCATAAATATGGGTATATATAATAAAGATATAACAATAGATATGGTATATATAACATATATAATAATATGATATAGCCATAAGGTATAGATAACACCATCATCTATGTAGATATTAGTAGCAAAATGCCATGAGGACAGCCAGCAAAACTTGTTTGGAATTCTGACATTTTTATTTTCTAATGTTTGACTTTAGGCAATTCATATCATCCAACCAACCCTCAGTTTTCATGATTGTTAAGTATAAATATTAATTCCTATCTAGGAGGATTTAATAAAAAAATAGATAGATATAATAAATACAGTTCAGCATATATTATTTTTGTAATATTCAGTATTTGATATTATTATTGTCTACCAGCTCCCCACTGAGCAATGTAGCAGTTAATAAATGTACAAAAGGAAATGTTTGCAACATTTCTCTCTGTCTCTCTCATATAGATATACAATCTCTGTCTCTTGCACATGTATACACATATTTATTAATAAAATATATAAATAACTCCTATCATTCAATAGAACAAAGACAATGGATTTAATAAAAATATGGAAAAATATATGAACAGGAAATTTATTTATTTATTTATTTATTTATTAAGAGACAGGGTCTTGCTCTGTTGTCCTGGCTAGAGTGCAGTGGCATCATCATAGCTCACTGCAACTTTCAACTCCTGGGCTCAAGGAATCCTTCTGCCTCAGCCTCCCATGTAGCTGGGGCTACAGGCACGCTGCCACTATGCCAGGCTAATTTTTCTTATTTTTTGTACAGATGGGGCTTCGCTATGTTGCTTAGGCTGGTCTCATTAAATAAATGATTATATAATGAATTACGAAGAGAAGTTCAGGGAAGCTAAATTTGTCAATGAGTGTAGACATCTCTGACAATATTCAATTAAAGGCCAAAACATGAAATATGAGAAGGGTTTATCAAGGGAATAGCAAGTTGTATAGAAGAGAACAATGCATATTGAGGGTAGAGCATCCTCAAGGTTAAGAGAGAGGATTAGAAACTGAGGACCTTAACAAAGGCCAGTGAAGCTGAAGGACTCTGGGTGAGGAATGTAGTTAAATGAGATGGTAAGGACTGATCTCTTGGTAGAGAATCAGGTCTATAGTAGATGCACGATAATTTCTAAAGAGGAAGGTGGGATGATGGTGATCATGATGATAATAAAGCAGTTTTCTAAGAAAAATGTTTTTAAAAAGGTCATTCTGTATGACATACACCATATAGTTACAACCTATTAACCTATGGTTTGTAACTTAACATCCCGATCTTTGCTTTCTAAAAGTATATGTGAGGGCAATTCTAATCATCATCACCATCATGATGGAGGCAACTGATGAGATCAGTGGCTGTACTTAGGGCCATAGTGGATAATTAGTCATTATGATGATTGTCTTGGCTGTGTGTTTAATTTTAGTGGGAAAAAGAAAAAAAAAATGATGAAAGAGAGAGCGAGGGAGAGAGAAAGAGAGAAAGAAGAGAGAGAGAAAATAACAGGATCTGGTCATTGTGTTCTTTCAGTCTTGATAAACTGGATTAAAAGAAAATAAGTACACATTTAACTGATTCCAGGAAATATTTACCATACACTAATTTGGAATTTAGTCTCTGCCAAACCCTCTGGGCAAAGACTAAACAAAGTCTGTCATAATGCCACCTTTCTGAATGCCAAGAATTATCTTCAAAATTATATATCTTCTGGGGTAAAGAGAAAGGTAAAATAAAATTCTTATTTGAAAATATATCCTCAAAGATCCATCTACTGAATATTTGTGGTAAATATTTATTCCACTTGTAATATCTACATTTGGATCATATCACTTGGTGATTAGTTTGACCATCATCAGCAAATAGTTAAATTTCATTTTACATAAAAATATTAGAAAGTCAAATCAAGTATAAAAATATTTCATCTAAAAGCATTTGAGTGCTCAAAATGTTATAACATTATTAATTATTATCATTGACCATTTTGAAATTACATTACATTTTATACTTTTTAGAATTCTGCTGTCTACACATAGGTTATGGTAAGATATGGCAAGTGGGTTGCAGCATCAGCATAACAAGTGCTTCAATACTGTTAGGTTCAAATTTAACAGAATTGTGCAAGATAAAATGTCTAAGCTACCACCCTATTAACCGAGGTCCCTGATTACACATATGTTACCATAGAATTGTAGTCACCTATACTCTCAACAAATGTGAATCAGGATGTTAAATAGCTGACCAAACGCCCAAGCCACAGGCATAGATTACAGCTTTATAGCGTATATCACAAAGTTTCTCAGAAAACTGTGCTTTGCCTTGATCATATGTTTTTTCAAGTTGCAACTTATCCAGAGGGGGAAAAAAAGTTGGGTTACATATTTGCTACCCAGTCCTGCATAATAAGAAAAATGTTAATTATCTAACAACATGTTCACATTTTCTACTAGTTGGCAAGTATAGGGTTTTGGCTGCTATCACTTCTCCAATAGGTACTGGAGTTTTACACATTTGTTATCAGCACAGAATTCGCCTTGTTTAGTTGTACTGCCTACATATTCCACTGTTCCAGGAGTCATTTAAGCATATAATAAATTGAGTTTCAATGAGCTGGAACCTCCCGCTTCAGCCGATTTTTCAGCAAATTATTTTCCAGCTGTAGCTTCAGCAGGAGTTTTTCCCACTCCTGAAAAGATGGCTGTAAGGGCCACATATTTTATATGCCAATTCTGAAATCATTTTAATCAGCTAGTTATTATGCATTAAGTCAGTGATGAGCAAATTTTAAAAGGGTTCAAATCACTCTATGGATATGGCAAATATCTTTAATAAACTTTGTGCTTTGGCACTAACTTTTGATATGACAAAAACAAGCCCAATCTATTTGGGACTTCGCCATAGATCAAGAAAAAATGCTGTTTCACCATTTATAGTATGTTTTTCTGCATATTGATGTTCCAACAAACATCACTGGAGTATGAAGCAAGTATTGATGTTTGAGGATCAGAGAACCCCAAACTTTGAATTTAGTTTAATCACTGGCATATGTTCCCATCTAAACTCATGTTCTCTCTTGAAGCAAATAGATGTGAAGGGTATTCAAATGAACCATGTTGAGAAGGAAATTGTGGATCACTGGTTTATCCCATTTAAGATTCTATATATACTTGGCAACAGCCTAATTGGGTATGTGTGCACCTCTCTCTCTCTTTCTCTCTCTCTCTTTAACTCTCTCTCTTTCGACATACACAAATGTGCATGTGTATATATAAGTTATATATATATATATATATAAAAATATATAAAGTAAATGTATTAGGATATATTATACATAGCATCAATTAAGTGTAGAAAGAGATATCTAGCAATTTATTGGCTACTGTTTTTGCTTGTCTGCAGTAGTACTAACCATTCAATATATTTCTTTTAATATTATACATTCTTTTATTTGAGAAATTTTTCCACCTCCATGTGGACCCATAAGGAATGGCAGAGAACAATGGGAAATGTATGCAGAAATAAAACAGAGATATGCTTAAAATAGTTTGCAGGTCCCAACGTCATGAGACTACCATCATATAGGTGGTCCATGGTCGACGGAAACATCATTATGCAGCACATGACTGTATTTAAGATGTATAGCTTGATGTTTTGATATACGCATACACTGTGACATGATCACCACATCAAGCTAACTGACATATCCATCACCTCGTGTAGTTGTCTTTTCTGTGTGTGTGTGGTAAAAACACATAATCTACCCTCTTAACATTTTCAAGTATTTCAAGTGCTGTTAACTATAGTCACCACGCTGTGCATTAGATCCCCAGGACTTATTTATCTTGTGTAACTGAAATTTTGTACCAGTCAACATCTCCCCATTTCCCTCTCCCCCAAGCCCTGGCAACCACCATTCTACTCTGTTTCTATGTGTCTCACTGCTTTAGACTCCACATGTAAGCGAGATCAGGCAGTATTTGCCTTTCTGTGCCTGGCTTATTTGATTGAGCATGATGTCGTCTAGGTTTATCCATGTTGTTGCAAATGGCAAAGTTTCTTTCTTGTGTAAGGTTTAAAAATATTCCATTGTATATATAAACATTTTCTTTATCCATTAATCCACTGACAGACATTTAGGTTTTTCCATATTTTAGCTATTGTGAATTATATTGCAATGAATAGTGGAGCACAAATATCTCTTTGAGAACTCTCATTTCATTTCCTTTAGATATACACTGAGAAATGGGATTACTATTATAAATTATGACTAGTCCTATTTTTAATTTTTTTGAGGAAACTCCACACTGTTTTGCATAATGGCTGTACCAATTTATATTCTCACTATCAGTGCACAAGGGTACTCTTTTCTTTACATCCTTGCCAACAGTTATGTTTTTCTTTTGATAATAGCCATTTTAACAGGTATAAAGAAAGTCTCATTGTTTTGATTTGCATTTCCCTGATAATTAGTGGTACTGAGGATCTTTTCCTATCCTGATTGGGCATTTGTATGTCTTTGGTAAAATGTCTATTGAGGTCCTTTGCCAATTTTTAAATTAGATTATCTGTTCTTTTGCTATCCTCATGCATTTTGGATATTAACCCCTTATCATATGTATAATTTACAAATATTTATTCCCATTCCCTATTTCCAATATTCTCTAATATTTTCTTTACTCTGTTGATTGTTTCCTTTCAAATTCCTTTCCAGCTTTAAAATCTTTGCCTTCATGATTCTTTCTTTTGGAAAGGGGGTTACTGTGTCGCTGATTATCCTGTTGGAGTTCCCACAGTGAGTAAATGGTATAGGCAGAGTTTAAATACAGTTTTTTGTGTTTTTGGTTATTATTTAATGCTATCAAAGCCCATGCTTCTAACTGTCATGCAAAACTATTTTCCATGACAATATTCTTTGTTTTGGAGGAGTCCATAGCCTAGTCTGCTAAGGAGAAAGACATGGAAACACAAAACTTTCCACAAGAAGAAAGCTTTAAACAAATTTTATTTCTAACATGATCATTCTTGCATTTCATTTTTTGATTTATTATCCTAAATGGCACTCATTTAGGCAGTTTGTTCTGTCATTCTTCAATCTCTCTCCTAGATCCTTTCCTTTTGTTTGTTCTGTATTGCTCTGTTTTATATGTTTTTTCTGCTGGGAGTATCATGTTAACTAACTACATCTATGGACCACATATACTATATTTTCATTCTTGATGGAATTCATTCTCTTTACTTGGTCTTTACAAAGTGACTATTAGTCAAATGGTGAGTCTAAGTCCTTTATTTTAACCAATTCTATTAGTTTCTAAAAGTAACATCTTTAATTTGGTTGGTATATATTTTAAATAGTAAGCAATTATAATATCAGCATCTGCTTGCTGTCTTATTGACCATTCAATAGCCTACTTTCATTATTAGATGAGCATTTATCATGTTTTCTTTAGGGCTCTATCTCCTCAAGAACTTAGTACAGGGTTTAACAAATAGTTGGTGAATGTTGACAAAATTAAGGGATGAATTTTCTTTACATCCCAATATTTTCATCTAGCAACTCCCCATTTCTTCATTTCACAAAATTGTGAATGCTAATTGACTATCTTTACATTCACTGAGTGAGACAGGTAGAGATGGATCTATACTCTCCATTTTTGCAGCAAATAAACTGGTATTTATGGAGACATGTTTAAAAATAGAAGTTAAGTTGAATTTCTATTTTACTTTACCCATTAAGAAACCCATTAACTCCATCCCTTTAAAACCAGAGTAATCACTCAAAAACATAAATTATATCACACTAACTGAATACTTAAAACTTTCTGATGGCAATTTGTTGCACCTAATACAGAAGCCAAACTCCAAAGGATCACAAATTCCCACCTGATCTTATTCTACTAACATTATAGCACCTCAGTATACAAAGCAAATATTAACAGAATTACAAAGAGAAATAAAAAGCAATACAATAATAGTAGGAAACTTTAATACCCCACTTTTGGCCATGGAGATATCATCCAGACAGAAATCAATGAGGAAGCGGCAGACTTGAACAACACTATGGACCACGTTGACCTAATAGATATATACAGAGCATTTCATCCAACAAGGGCAGAATATACATTCTTCTCAAGCACACATGGAACATTCCCTGTGATGAAGCATATGTTAGGCCACAAAAGAAGTCTTAACAAATTCAAGATTTAAATCATATCAAGGATATTTTCTGATAACAATGGCATGAAAATAGAAATCAGTAATAGAAGAAAATTAGAAAATTTACAAATATGTGTAAATTAAGTGACATACTCTTGAACGAAAAATAGATCAAAGAACAAATAAAATAGAAATAAAAAAATACCTTGAGACAAACCAAAATGGAAACAAAACCTACCAAAACGTATGAGATACAGCAAAAGCAGTTCTGAGTGCAAAGTTTATAGAGACAAAGGCCTATATGAAAAATAAAAACTCAAATAAACAATATAACTTTACACTTCAAGGATCTAGAAAAGGACAAACTAAGCCCAGACTTATTAGAAAGAAGGAAATAAAGATGTGAGCAGAAATAAATAAAATAGAGACTGAAATAATAACAACAGAAAAAATCAGGGAAACTGAGTTGGTTTTTTGAAAAGGTAAACAAAATTGGCAAAACTTTAGCTAGACTAAGGAAAAAAGAGAGAAGACTCAAATAAACAAAATCAGAAATGAAAGAGAAGGCATCATGGAGCAACAATGAACAATTACACAACAACAAATTGGATAACCTAGAAGAAATGGATAAAACCATAGAAACATAGAACTTACCAAGACTGAATCACAAAGAAATGAAAATCTGAACAGACCAATATTGAGTAAGGAGATTCATCAGTAATAAACTGTCTCCCTTCAAAAAAAAAAAGCCCAAGATCTGATAATGTCACTGATGAATTCTACTAAATATTTAAAGAAAAATTAACATCATTTCTTCTCAAATGGTTCCAAAAAATTGAAGAGGAGGGATGGACAACACTCGGTACCCAAAACTATAAAATTCTTAAAGAAAACAGAAACAAACTTCCTTGACATTGATCTTGACAATGCTTTTTGGACATGATACCAAAAATACAGGCAATAAAAACAAAAATAGAGACAAGTAGATGACATCAAATTAAAAAGTTTCTGGACTGCAAAGGAAACAACAAAGTAGTAAAGTAAAAAAGTAACTTGTGGAATGGGAGAAAATATTTTCAAACCATGTATCTGATAAGGGGTTAATATCCAAAATATATAAGGAACTCATACAAGTCAACAGCAACAAAACAAAACAAAAAACAAATAATCTGAATAAAAATGGACAAAGGACCTGAATAGATATTTTTTCCAAAGAAGGCCAACCAGGATATGAAAATGTTCTCAACAACATTAATCATTGGGAAAATAAAAGTCAAAACTACAATGATATATCATCTCACATATGTTAGGATGGCTATTCAAAAAGACAAGTGATAACAAGCATTAGCAAGGATGTAGAGAAAAGGGAACACTTCTGCACTGTTGGTGGGGCTGTAAATCGGTATAGCTATTATGGAAAACAGTACAAAATTTTCTCAAAAATTTAAAAATGGAACTATCGTAAGATCCAGTTATCCTACCTGTGAGTATACTTCCAAAAGAAATGTAATCATTGTCTTAAAGAGATATCTATACTCCTATGTTCATGGCAGCATTGTTCACAATAGCCAAAGCATGGAAACAATCTAAGTATCTGTTTATGGATGACTAGATAAAGAAAATGTGGTGTTTATGTGTAAATAAATATATATACATACACACACACAAACACACGCATGCACACACACACATAGTAGAATATCATTCATCTGTAAAAAGGAAGGAAATTCTGCCATTTGTGACAATATGGATGAAATAGGAATGCATTTTGCTGAGTGAAATAAGCCAAACAAATCAGGACAAATATTGCATGATCTAACTTATATGCGGATGACATATGTGAAATCCAAAAATGTTTAACTCATAAAAACAGGGTAGAACGGTGGTTGCCAGGGCTTGGAGGGTGGCTGAAATGGGGTGATATTTGTCAAAAAGTACAAACTTTCAGTTGTAAGATGAATATGTTCTGAAGATCTTAATGTACAGCATGGTGACTATAGTTAAGAATACTGTATTTTATAGCTAAAATTTGCTAAAAGAGTAGATCTGAAGTATTCTCACCACACACACACACATCCACACACACTAACTGTTAATTGATGGCTATGTTCAGCATTTCATAATGCATATGTACTAAATACATCAATTCTGCATGTTGTATTCCTTAAATATAAATAATATTATCTCTCTATTATACCTATATAAATCTGGGAAAAATAGAATGTAATTTTGAGGATTATTTAGAAATAAAAATGACCCTTAGTAATTAAAAACATAAAGGCAAAAATTAAAAAATTGATAGAGGAATTGAAAGATAAATTTTTTTAAAAATCCAGAAAGTAGATCAAAAGGACAAAATAAAAGAAGACAAGAGAGAAAAAAATAAGAAAATTAGAGCACATGAAAATATTATCTCACATCTGAATAAGAGGAATTCCAAAAAAAATAAGAAAAGAAAAAAAATAAATGAGAATATAACCAATATAATATTAATATTGTGAAAATTTCCCAGCCCTGAAGAATATGAGTTTCTGAATGATAGGTCCAACAGATTGTCTAGAACAGGTAGTAAAATTAGGTTAAATTCAAGAAAGGTAGCTGCAAAAAGAATATTCTAAAATTATCCAAAGAGGGAAACATAGGTCATAAGCAAAGGATCAGAGATAAGACAGGCTTTAGATTTCTCACTAGCACCCTCAGATGCTGAAGATAATGGAGCAAGGCCTTTAAAATGCTGAAGGAAATTCATTTTCATCTTAAAATTACACACTCAGCTAAATTATATGTCAAGGAAGAGGGTAGAATAAAGCCATTTTAAGACACATAATATGTTTAAAAATTACCTCCCACACAATTTTTTTAAAAAGTTACTGTAGAAAATAAATAAATGTAACCTGATCAAAGTAAAAAGCTTCTGTACAGCCAAGGAAACAATCACTAGAGCAAAAAGACAACATACAGAATAGGAGAAAATGTTCGAATGCTATACTTCCAACAAACGGCTGATAACTAGAATTTATAAAGAACTCAAGCAAATCAGGAAGAAAAAAATCAAACAACTCCATTAAACAGTGGGCAAAGGGCATGAACAGATTTTTTCAAAAGAAGATAGACTGATGGCCAACAAACATATGAAAAATGCTCAACATTTCTAATCATCAGGGAAATGCAAATCAAAACCACAATGAAATGTCACTTAACTCCAGTGAGAATGGCTTTTACAAAAATGTGCCGGAACAACAAATGCTGGCGTGGATGTAGAGAGAAACACTCATACACTGTTGTTGGGACTACAAACTAGTTACAACCTCCATGGAAAGCAGTATGGAGATACCTCAAAGAACTAAAAGTAGAACTACCATTTGATCCAGCAGTCCCACTACTGGATATTTACCCAAAGGGAAAAAAGACATTCTATAACAAAGACATCTGCACTCAAATGTTTATAACAGCACAATTCACAATTGCAAAGATGTGGAAACAATCCAAGTGCCCATCAATAAATGAGTGGATTAATAAAATGTGGCATATGTATACCATGGGGTACTACTCAGCCATAAAAAAACGGTGAACTAATACCTCTTATATTATCCTGGATGTAGCTGGAGACCGTTCTTCTAAGTGAAGTATCAAAAGAATGGGAAAACAAACACCACACGTACTCACCCTTAAATTGGAACTAATTGTGCACATATGAAAATAACATTCACCAGAAACCTAGCAGGCGGGAGAGGAGGGGATGGGTAAATTTACACTTAACGTGTACAATGCACACTATCTGAGAGATGGGCACACTTGTAACTCCGACTCAAACAGTACAAAAGCAATTTACATAACCAGAACATCTGTACCCCTGTAATATTCTGAAATTAAAAAAAAAAAAAAAGAAGAAGAAGAAAGTTGCTGTAGAACATGTTCCACCAAAATAAAGTTTATAAACCAAAATAAAGACATGTATGGCATCCCGGGTATCTGACAAAGAGAAAGAATATCATGTTTCCTCTGCTGGAGAAGGTAGAAATACCTTTCTATTACACCTTTTTGCTACTCCCCGATGGCCCTATACTCTTTACTCCAGTCATATAGTACTTCCCAGTTTACGCCATACTTTCCCATTTATGCTATACACAGGATATTTATCTAAATAGCACCTAATCCCCCTTTACTATTCTACACAGAATACCTACCCTTCCAACTAGCATCTAAAAAAAAACCTTTATTGAGGTCCTAGTCTGACTCAGGTATCTTTGCTGTGAGTTGTCCAAGCCTCTAGGGAAGCATTAAATATTTTGGATTTTAATTGTCTCCTTAATGTCTGACTCTTTCCTACTGAACTACATATCCCTTGAGGGTAGGGGGCATGTTTTATTACCTTTATATCTCTAACATCCAGTCTGGTAATCAATATTGAACAACAAAATGAAAGAACAAATTTAATTCATTATTTAGAGATAGGCATCTGATTAAAGAGCTCATTAAGTTCCTGAGCAATAACAAGACTAAAAATAATGAGGTAGCATATACCTCTATAGCTACCACTTACTAAGTAGATCATTCACAATCTCAGACCTGTTCAAGTCACAGAGTTGGGATTTGAACTCACATGTGTTGAACTCTGGTGTCCAAACTTTGAACTACTGTGCAGTTCTCTCTTCAGAGGAGAAAGGAGAGACTATAATGCACAAATATATAAAAGCTAATTAGGGCATCCTCATTTAGAGAAAGAGAGGTTATATGGCAAAAAGGAGTCTATGAATTCCAGTTGTATGAGAACAGACAAGCCAGTATATTCTTTTTAACTTGTTGGGAAAAAAATAACACCTTCTTTCCCTAGGTGAGAGTTTATCTGCCAAAACTAATCCTAGAGTGAGTTTTATGACTATGTTATAAACCTCTGTAAAGAATGTAATAGAAATGCTGACAGAGCCCTCATTATGATGGGTTTAGAAGGTATAGCTATAAAACAGAAGTAATTTCTGGAATTTGGAAATTATGCATGACTGTAAAGACAAACATATTTACCATAAATTGAAGCCCACACCTGCATGGGGATATATTGGCTCCCATTTAATTCAAGGTCAGCAATAACTTTAAAACAAATTCTATTAAACTCTCATCAAGCTGTTCAAGTTAAAATTAAAGAGGAAAAAATACAACAAAATTCTCTGCAGAAAAATAAATCATGCAAAATTTCCAATAAACTTAAATTCAGTTAAAGGAAACTAGGAACACATCTTCCCTTTAAAATGCTTTTCCTAAAACAGCAAAAAGGATCCAGTATTTTGGAAGCAAAAATAACTAGAACTTGTGAAATTCTACAAAAAAACACTATGAATCTGATTACATAGAAAATGATGGTGAAACTCAAACAATTTATCAGTCAATTTGTCAATAGCTCAAACAGTCAATTGTCAACTGAATTCTCTTTGATGGAACTTTTAAATAGCCTTTCTTCTATTGTTAGGGACAAGGGGCAGATTAGGGAAGGTTTCAAAGGACACAAAATTAGTCTAGTGCCACTACAGTTGGGTTTTTGTCTTACCCAGCCACCAATAATTGTACATTTCTACCTAAGGTTTTCCTATATGCATTTTGTCCTGTTTCCTCTCCCTGAGGCCATGTTCCATAATACTTCCCTTAAGATACTTTTGTCCCCATCCAATCTCACCCATCCTGTGTCTCTTGATTTTGCTCATTCAAAAAATGTATTTGAAAGACTTTTGGTTGTGTAATTAAAAAAAAAAAAAAAGACTGTGTTGAAATCTTTTGTTTGTATATAATTGATTAGGAGAGATTGGGAAAATTGTTTATCTCAAATGCTTATTTTGTCTATAAAATGGGGTCAATAAAGCTTACTTATATTAATGTAAATGTCATAAAAATCTCATTTTGAGGGCTAATGCCCTTCTTGTTTTTGGCACATGGTAATGAGAGATTTTTATCCACTATGATCACCAAAATATCTAAGAATTTAGGTGAAGCTAGGTTCTTAAATTAATAGCAGACTAACGTTCTTAGATGATAAGGTAGCATAATAAATTTAGATACAAATGACAGGTTTGAAATCTAAAAGTTCTGAATTTTGCAATATTTTTTTAAAGGATTGATGGCTTACTTGAATATAGGCACAGTCTCTCCAAAACAGGGACATGTTTGATAAAAGCTAAGACTAAAACCAGAAAACTAAGATCCTTATTTTTATCTTTTGAATGTACCTGAGACCAAAAGATATACCAGATACAAGCTTCTGTTATCAGCGATTACAACTATGAAGTCTGTGTTATTCTTTGTATTTATCCTGTGGTTTAGCACAACATCTGAGACCTAGTAGGCATCGATAAACATTTGTTGAATAAATGAAGACTTGAATGTAGTGAAGACAGACCAAATCAATAGGTCTTTTGTTAGCAGGAAAAGGGATTAGAGAGATATGGAAATAGCTGGAATGGACATAGGGAGTCATAAAATGGTTTCCTTTTTTAAATCTCTCTTTTTTACTGTTGAAACGAGGGCATGTTTGAATGCTGATGGAACTAATAAAGCAGAGAGAAATAGACTGATAATAGAGATGAAGGAGAGAGAACAAAAATAACTATAACTGGAAGATCATAGTTTCTGAGAAATGAAAAGAACACAGGCTCCAGGGGAGACATGGACACATTGGCCTTTGTTTCTAGGGAATCCATTTCCTCTATGGTCAGAGGAGGAAAATAAAAGATGGCTCAAGCAGATGGGTATTTTTATTAGCTGGAATTTGAATTTGCTGTATAAGGTTGAATTGCCTGGGGTCTGAAGTCCATAAACTTTTTAGGGTCCTTTTTAAGATAAAAAATTCAAAATTACAAATATAATTTAAATAGAAGTCCCTCATAAGGAACTTGTAAAAGTGTGTGCTCCTAAATTTTAAATTTCATTAGTTTCATGGGAAATCTCTTTCTCTGCCTGAAATTAAATTCTGGCTCCATATTTTATTAGCTGTATGAATTTGGACAATGTATCACTCTCTGTATGCCTAGGTTTCCTCATCTATAAAATGCCACAGACATGATATCCATCTCATAGCATTTAGGGATGACTAGATAAAATAATCGTAGTAAAACAGGATTGAAAAAATCATGTAAAGATTAGCCAAAACAATCTATGCAAAAATAGTCTACTTAAATCAAAAAGTTACTTCTCAATAGATGCTGATTATTATATAAAGTACCTGGTACATAGCAAGAACACAATAAATGTTAGTTTCTAACCCAGCTAGATGAGAAGCAATTTTTCATTTGAAATCTAAAGAATTCCTAGCACTCATTACATCTAAGAGAATAATTTTTATATTTTATTTTATTTTATTTTATTTTTTGAGGCAGAGTCTCACTCTGTTGCCTGGGCTAAAGTGCCCTGGTGTCAGCCTAGCTCACAGCAACCTCAAACTCCTGGGCTCAAGGAATCCTCCTGCCTCAGCCTCCCAAATAGCTGGGACTAAAGGCACATGCCACCATGCCTGGCTAATCTTTTTCTATTTTTAGTTGCTCACCTAATTTTTTTTTTTCTTTTCTTTTTTCTTTTTCTTTTTTTTCTTTTTCTTTTTTTTTTTTTTTTTTTTAGTAGAGACAGCGTCTTGCTCTTGCTAAGGCTGGTCTTGAACTCCTGAGCTCAAGCAATCCTCCCACCTTGGCCTCCCAAAGTGCTAGGATTACAGGCATGAGCTACCGCGCCTGGCCTTAAAAGAGTACTTTTAAAATATATCCCCCCCCACCCCCGCCCCTGCTCCTCCTGTTTCTATTTCTCCTCCTCCTTCTCTTTTATGCCCTGGAATATGGGAGAGCAGAAAATCCATCTGTAAACTCACGAGAATGACCTCCCTGTGGGTAAAAACGATACCATTTATATCTGAAATACAGAGCATTAAGCACTCATGGTAGCTATTCGGCAAACTTTTGCTGTTAAGAAAATTATTGAAATTATTCTATCATTCATAGTTCAAGAATCCAATAAAAGGTGAATGCTAAATACTGTCTCGGAACCACTGGTGGACGTGGTGACTTTGTAGAGTACATGGCATGATTGCTTCTCACCGTCACAACCCCACTTCTGTGCACAGTGTCACCCTACCTCTGTCACGGGGTCGGCATTCAGTGCTTGCTTAACAGTTGAAAGGTTTCTCGTGAGAGAAGGAAGGTAGATATGAAGGGTGATGGCAGTTTTTACACACTGCTAAACCCTAAGAGGGAGTGTGGCTAGAAGGCATTCTCTATCACAAAATATTCATTTTGATAAGTCTGTCACCAACAGAAATGCAAAACTATGCTAAAAAATATTTACTTCGAGTCTTCATAACCAAAAAGCTGTTCATTCAATTTTCTGCCATGGCACATCCTCAAATGAGGCATAAAACATTTAACACTGTTGTTCTCCAGGTTTATTAATGCTTGCTAAGTCATTTATTCTCATGCTGATAATCTTGCCTGAAGCATCTCACTTTTAGTACTGGGTACTAAAGTGACTTGGGTTGCCACCACAACTGTAGTAATTAGTTAGCTGAATCTGTAAGAAATTGTTGGGAAACTTTGTTATTGCTAAAATAATTCAGAATTCTAAGAATTTACCTCAGAATGCTTTTATCTACCATATGTTCATACCTGCACAACATGAAGGAATAAGTGAATTCATGTAAATTTAAAAAAGAAGTTTTTTGTTTTTTCTTTTTTGACTGTGTTGGGTAGAGAGATTTCCAATATGTGTAGTGGTAATAAGCAAAGCAAACAATGAAAAATAAGAAAATGACTGATGCTAAAGATAACAGAAATACAGTTTTTTTCCTGTACAACTGCAGTCTCCAACCCCTGGGCTATGGCCCAGTACCAGTCTGTGGCCTGTTTGGAGCTTCCACGCATCACAGCCTAAGCTCCACCTCCCCCAGCCCTCTCTATGGAAAAATTGTCTCTTTCATGAAATCAGTCCCTGGTGACAAAAAGGCTGGGGACCGCTGCTTTATAAGACAATCTTTTTTTTTTTCTCTCTTTTTTGAGGCACAATCTCGCTCTGTCGCCTGGGCTAGAGTGCAGTGGCCTCATAATAGCTCAATGCAACCTCAAACTTCTAGGCTCAATGAGGTCCTCCCTGCCTCACTCAGCCTCTTGCATAGCTGGGACTACAGGCACGCACCAACACACCACTGTGCCAGGCTAATTTTTCTATTTTTTGTAGAGATCGGGTCTCGCTGTGTTGCTTGGGCTGGTCTTGAACTCCTGGCCTCAAGCGATCCTCTCACTTTGGCCTTCCAAAGTGTTGGTAGTACAGGCATGAGCCATTGCAACTAGCCCTGTCAATAAGACATTCTAAAAGGCCTTCTTGAGTAAAATTTAGATGGTAGGGAAACTGTACTTCTCATAAAGTTTGGAAGGAAGTTTAATAATGTTCAAGATATAAACTTAAAACCATTCAATATAAGAAGCTGAGTGGCAATGTTTAAAAAATGCCAAATCACAATGAAATAGATTCAAGCCTGAGCTAGTACCCATAGAGACAGGCGCCTGGGCAGAGACAATTCCTCCCTTTTTCCATTTCTGGTCTTTTAGAAGCTGCTTTAACAGTGTTGCTCAATGAAATTATGATTTGACACTTAATATGTTATCTTCTATCAGAGACTGAAAGATAGCATCTTGTTCACCTCCCTGATATAATAAAAAAGACTATCAAGCTTCAGAAAGCTGAGTGACTGACCCACAGTAGCACAGCTGATGTGAGCACCATTAGTGAAAACGGGGCAGTGAGAAGCAGTGCCAAGGGCAGGACCTTGTAATCATGCACCTCAGAGTTGAAATTTCAGTTCTGCCACTTACAGACGTCTATAAGCAGGGGATCGTGTGGTGTGTCACAAGAGTAGTGCATACCCAGGGATATCGTACCAAGTTAGCTCCTGCTTCCATATCAGCAAAAACCTAGTGCTCACATTTCCATTTCTAGCTTGTTTTGGCCTTTACATTACAAAAAACAAAAGTAGATAACAATTGCAGGGGTTAGGGATACTGACCCACCCACATATTTAAAAATGCATATATAACTTTTGACTCTTTCAAAAGTTAACTGTTGACCCGAGTCTTACCAATAACATAAACAGTTGATTGATACAAAAATCATAAGGAAGAGAAAATATATTTTCTTTCATTAAGTGGAAGTGGATCATTATAAAGTTCTCCATCCTTGTCATCTTCATGTTGAGTAGACAGAAGAGGAAGAGGAAGAGGAGGGCTTGGTCATGCTGTCTGAGGGATGGCACAAGTGGAAGAAAAGCCACTTGTATGTGAGCCCACAGAGTTAAAAGTTGTGTTGTGCAAGGGTTAACTGTATTTTATTTGAGATACAGTCAGTAGGTGCTTAAGAACAAAAGCCACATATTTACTGTTGCTCCTCAGAAAAGCTCAGTTCACAGACATGCTGGAATCTTGTGGCCTGAAAAGCTGGTGGGGAAGGTGAGGAAGCTAAGATCGTAAGGATGAGAGCCAGAACAAATCATTCCCAGGGCTGAGCTCCACAGGTAATGGGTTAACACATAGTGTTTACCCTCAGAAAATCAGTGCATTCAGATTTAATCCAGGTCTGGGCCAGTGTCCAAGAGGATGTAATCTGGTAGAGGGGACTGCAAGAGTTGTCCAAAAGTGATAATCCCCAAAGTCAAAGGTGTCTAACCCTCAGGGCCAGATGACAAATCTTTTTGGACAGGAAGAGCCACTGAGAGTAAAGGCAGAACAGGGAGACACAGTCAAAAAGGTGATCAGCAGAATGTAAGGCCAGTGCTATGGTGCCTGCTAAGGAAGTTACAACTTGGGGGCTTACGGCCCCTGAAAGACTGTTATACTACGAAGGAAGTCAAAGTAGAAGAGCGGTCTTACAAACTGGAATACGAGTATCAAATTTGAGGATCTTAAAAAACTAGGCCTACAAAAACCTAATGCTTTTCTACTCTCACCCATTTTTATAGAGTGTGGAAGCTTATGAATTACTCTCTGAGAGGGCTAGGTAAGACTCCGGGACTGGATGTGGCTGAGCCTTTAGGAACAGGGTATCGTGGAGTCCAGGTGGTCAGAGTTGGGTGGGAGGTGACATCGACATCCTACAAATCCAGGGCAGGATTTGGCAGTGAATGGAATATGGCTGGATGAGCAAGAACCACTCAACAAACAAGAGGAATACAATTGAGTTTTCTTGGGAAACAAATCCAATTTTGTCTTGTCCTGCTTTTAAAATGAATATACCTTTCTTCTTGAAACTTTCTTGAATAGGTTTTACACATTAAAAATAATAAATATTTATCCAGGGATTATCATGCTTTATGCTTTTCTACTGTTTCACATAGCTTTTCCTAAAATGCTAAAAACCAATTGTGTGTGGGCGTGTGTGTGTGTGTGTGTGTGTGTGTATTAAGGAAAGTTCCAGTAGATAAGTATCAAAATAACCAAGTTGTAACACAAGGGTAAGATAGTTATCACTCTTATGTACCTTCTGTACAAGACACCAGTCAGTCAACAGGCCCCTAAAAATAAAGGAGGCCACAGAGAGGAAGTAGACTCCACCTCTCATGTTCAAAGTGGAAATCATTTGAATGAAGGCACTGGATAAAAAATACTTCTTCCTACATAAAGATAAGTCTTGATTGTATTCTGGGGATATGTACAGTATCCCCAGCCAAGATCACAATGATTGAGTTAGCCTTATGTTATAGAACAGAAACAGAAACCATACATTTCCTCAATGAGCAAACAATAATATAAGATCAAAATGCAGATGACAAGCTTATGATATATTTTATATAAATTTATATCCTATGTACATATGTATATCTCTATCATAAGATCAGCATGAGAGTTGTTAGAGATGAACATTATCTGAGATAATGGGGTCAAGGGAGTATCTCTACAGAAGAATGACCAGGGCTCACTGCAACTCTATGTTTATTAGCTACGTAATCTTATGTTATTATAACCTGGTTCTGCCTTGGTTTCCTCATCTTTAAAATGGAGATTGTAATAACAAGTCATCCTTCATAGGGTTGGAGAAAGGATAAATGAAATAATTCCAGTATATACATATACAATTAATCATGTTAGTCACACAATAATGGTTAGCTATACTATTAAAGCATGTTTCAAGGAGATACTCAGATTTACCAAAAAGAGTAAAAAGTAGTGTTAACACAGCAGTAAATTGATAAACCAGCATTAATACGCCCATCTGCATCCACCTGCTTGTGAAGGACTTGCTTACTAAATAAGATAATCTATTTATCAGACTTCTCTAATTAGCAAGAGCACAGCTTCTCTCTGTGTGCTCTTTTATCAGATATATGACATTAATGGCAAAATGACATGACAGTGATAGAAAAATTACAACAGGAACAGGTTCTGAATAAATAAAACCTGAAGCAAAATCTTTCCTGGTGCCAAGAATAGAATAGTTGAGATGGAGATGGATATTTCAGAATTGAGTGTAGAACAGTAAATCATACAATGCTGGCAGAACACTAGAGATGATGCTTTTGCAAAATAAAACTATGAAATATTGGTAGGGACATCCAGTTCTGCTATTTCACTGTGAATAACACAGTGAGCCTAATAAAGTAGCTGATTTATTGAAAACCTTATCACATTTTAAAGTGAGGTGTTTTCACTGATTCTTTTTACCCACTACAGAACTTATGCTGTTGTGCCAAAAGAGGGTTGGATCTTTATTCAAGGAAAATCAATTCCTTCTACACCAGGACAGTAGGAAATTCAGCCGTCAATCCTTTGAATATAAAGTTCTCAGCACATGCACTACCATATTCATGTTGAAAAAGTGAATCAATTTTTATAATCAATGGCTATAGTTTGTGTTATTTGGAAATATGATCTCGTTCTGTTTAATATCATTCTTCCCACTGTATGTATGTGCTTTCCCTAGATTGACAAAGGGTACTGGTTTTCTCTCAGTTCTCACAGAGACAAAACCACTCCATAGCCTGTGAAACAAGGGTAGGGCAGAGAGCTGGTGGAAGCTTGGCCATTTCTCTAATTCTGTGTATTTTTGATTCCTGACTTCCTAATATCTCAGCTTGGACACTCGTTTTCACGCAGTCCCTAAGAAAACTAGCCACTTCAGCTTTTATTTATAACTTTCTTTCTGACCGATGAAACCATGTTGGGTTAACAAAACAAGCCTTTTAATAAATATTTCCTGTCGTTCCTCCCAGGACCACCCGCCCCCCCCCCCCCCCCCCCCGGGCGCATTTTCTTCTTTGGACTCATTTCTCACCCCTCCCCCCACAATTCATATGAGCTCACACAAATGTGTCTTTTTTTTGTTTGTTTTTTGTTTTTTGAGACAGAGTCTCGCTCTGTTGCCCTGGCTAGAGTGCCATGGCATCAGCCTAGCTCACAGCAACCTCAAACTCCTGGGCTCAAGCGATCCTCCTGTCTCAGCCTCCCGAGTAGCTGCACCACCATGTATGCACCACCATGCCCGGCTAATTTTTTCTATATATTTTCAGTTGTCCAGCTAATTTTCTTCTATTTTTAGTAGAGACGGGATCTTGCTCTTTTTCAGGCTGGTCTCTAACTCCTGAGCTCAAACGATCCTCCTGCCTCGGCCTCCCAGAATGCTAGCAAATGTGTCTTATTGCACAATAGTAAAACCTTGAACCCCTTCTTGGCCTTCCGTGAAACAATAATCCTTCAAAAATAAAATAAAAGGTATTTTTTAATTTTTGGTGGCAACCGAATTCTTTGAAAAATTGATAGAAGGTAAAGAAAAATATTAGTAGCCTTTCCTTTGAGGAATCACCTGCTTCTCAGATGCACCTCATAAATGTCCTGTGTTAATTTCCATGAAAGAGTTGTGTATGACCAATAATTAAGTAAATTTGTAATTGGTTTTACGACGTTTGCCAAACATAACAACCTAACAGATTCAAGATCAAACTATCAAATAATGCAGTATTACACTTTCAAAAAATCATATATCACTGCAAGAATTAAAATATTTACAACTTTTTTTATAAATAGTGATTTTTCATCTCTCAATATAAATTTTTAAAAAGATATGATGAAAGAAACGATGTCTCAACGGTCTAGCTCGGGAACCATTAATTTTAATAGGGACACTGACCTGATAGATATTCAGAAGTTTTTTTTTTTATATATTTTAAAATTCAATTTTGCAACATAGCTATTACCCATGTCACTGATTTTTCAGCTGTTCAGCACCAAGACCCCTTAGAAAAAGTGTCATAGTAACATCAAATATAAAAAGATCTATTTTTATGTGTGTCACTATTGTTCATAACATTGACTAACTCATTCCTAAAATATTTGACAGTATTCAGCACATCTCTTGTTAAATATTATTTGTCTCCTATATTCTTATTTTGCCAAGAGCTTTCTGGAATTCAAGAGTATTTTGCTGATCACATCAGTTTGCTACTCTTTGTTGTCAACGTTGTTCTTTTTCCCCCTTACAAGATTTTTCTACTTTAATTAAATGTGGATATTTAATAATTTACTTGAAAGGAAAAATATAAAGGGAATCAAAAAATATATTAGGCAACAACAGTGTTTTTTCTTCATTAATATAATTCCTCATCTGATGATTTTGCTAACCTTTTGTAGAATGCTGTGAAAGCCTTTATTAGTATTTCAATTACTTTTTTACAGTAGAGAAAGAGAGAGAGGAGAGAAGAGAGAGGGAAAAAAAAGAATATGAATAACATTCGACTAAAATTTAAGAATTTAGAAATTCACCTAACAGACCCTTCCAGAAGTGCATGATCTGTTACTGTTGAAAAAATTAAACTTCATGAGTACAATATTTAATCAGAATTTCAGAAACTTCTCTGAGCTTTATAACTTCAAGCAGTTCCAAGGAAGCTATAACCTGGCAGACTTTTACTGAACCTCCTTTTTAGGACAATGGTTCTTTTACAAGTGTGCCAATTTTGAATGACTTTATGCACCATATTCATATGCTCTAGACAGACAAATGAGCTTTTAAAATTTCTAGTACTATGGCTATATAAGGGCCTTAAGTACCCCTTCCTAATGAATATACCCTCCTTTTCTGACCCTTTTGAGTGTTTTATCCACTTGACATCTATGGAAACCCTTAGGATGGGACCATGAGAATTTAATATAAATGGTAAGTGTATGTAACATCATCAAACTGCTGCATCCACTTGTCTGTATGGTTTTGCATATGAACCTTATAAAGGATTTATGCAGTATTGAGTAAATTCTACACTGGCCAAGTTTCATTTGCTTTACCTTCATCCCCCAATCGTGAATCTAAATAGTCATATATTTCCAAATACATAGTAAAGACCAAAAATATAAAATAATTAAATATTTTGAAAATAGCCCTACAATGAACTCGTATGTCTATCCTTATGGCTAATAAAATATTGATGAAAAACTTTTCATATATTATATGTTAAAAAACACTGACTAAGACAGTATTATCCTAAATAAAATGAATTCATTTTTGAACAAAAATGTTTGCTATTTATCTTATTTATTCTCTTTTAAATGTGACTTTGTTTTGTTCCAAGTTTAGAATATGTCTTTGCTATAATACTAATTTTTTTAAAGTCATCCACCTAATTCATGCTATACTTTCCTCTTGGCTATATGGAATAGCAAACATTTTGGCAGCCACAGGCATTAGAAATATTCCTTGAAAGCCATTAACTTTCTTCTTCAAAAACAACGGACACCATACACCTACGTATACACATGTATGAACATTCATACTCACAAAATACACACATACACACACCATATTATTTTTGAAACATCTATGGTTAAGCACCCCTGACCTAGTTAATGTAACAATATTCTATTTTTCCATTATTAAGAATCATATCTCCATTTTTACTATGTCACTTTGCTATATACATCTGACCATACTTTATGTCATGAAAAATGTGAAAAACATAAGGGAAGAATCAGAAAATCAGAAGTATAACTATGAATGTGCCACTGATACCACAATTTTGAATTTATTAGCTGACAATTCAGATGTCCTGAAGGTTGGCAAGCTTCATACCTTTCTGTCAATTTTCCCTGACATCCCCAGTAACTAAGAATATATAATCATTATTTCTATAGCTCCAATAGTCTTCTTTATTGATATCCATAATTTTTTCCAAAGGTACATGCAGAAGAGGATCTGAAACCTGAAGTAGATGGATTCTTATTAATATATGTCCTCAGGTTAAGGCTAATTGTGCTTCTTGTTGACAGAGCTATGACATGTCAGCCTTAGGAGATTAAAAAAAAAATACTAATGATATGTTCTGTCTCTCTATTGATTAAATAGTTAGAGTTTTTAGTTAGTTCACTCAAAAAGATTGATTATTTTTAGATGGAATCCAGTACTTATAAGTTGGATTGCATCAAAACTTTTTTGAAAAGTAGATAAATATCCAAAATGGGAATTTGCTAAAAGGATTTGAGAATGTTGCATTTCATAAGTTTATATGACCGCCGTTCCCTTTATTAGAGGAGAATCTAATAATATCATCTGGATTTAGTATCTACAGTTTCATGTGTATCAGAGTGGTTACTTGTTGAAAGAAGTTGTATGATATAGTTGTAAGAGTGAACAATCTGGAACCATATGCTACCTGGTTTCAGATTCTAGCTCTCCCACCTCCTGTCTGTAAGAGTTTGGGCCAGATATTTTACCTTTTCCATTCCTCAGTTTCTCTATCTGTTAAGTGGAGATAGTGAGATAGTGTTTTGAGACCATTATAGTATCTACTTCATAGGGTTATTTTATAAATTATGAGTACATTTATTCAGTTAGTTAATTACTGTGTTAAGAATTATACCTGGCATACAATAAGTGTTAAGTGTTAGCTATTATTATTGGGCATTACTTACTTTTAACTTATTTAAATAAAATCTGTTCAGTTTATAGGTATTTTTTTCTTTATAATTGCTACAGAAGATATATGTCAATGTTGACACAACTTTAAAAAGGCAATTAGTCTAATATTTATATCCAGAAATCTCAGTACTAATGGACTATGGCTCTATAACTATGAATCATTCATTTCTGAATCCTACAAACATAAAATGCTAGAATTCATATTTCTTTTGTCAGTCTCCATGCTATTTAAGATCTCTCTGTTTTCATTATTACCAACAATAAATGACAATCAATTTGCATTTGCAATAAATTGACATAATATATGTGTATTAAAAAGTTTCCTTAGATTGTATAATTAATCACTTTATCTTTGAACTGTCAACATTTGTGGAGCTTTTATATTTTCTTCCAACTTGAGATCCAATTTCTGATATTTTCCCCCATGCTTGGTTAGTTTCTTGTTCTCAAATAACTGATAAGTTTGACATGCGCTATTTAAAATTATGCAGGGATTTCCATATTTTTCTAATGCATGATATAATGCTAAAATATAAAAATGCCATGTCAGTGTCTTTCCACAAAAAGTGTTCTCTCTGTAGAAAAAAAAATATTTCCTTCAATATTTTGAAATACAGTTACTCCAGAAATCCTCACTGTACATTAATGTTGTGGAGACAACTTATAAAATAGATTATCACTAGAAGAGCAACAATGAGTACATTTCTTGAGGATAAATGAGTTGCTGTCCTCCACATAAAGCAAAATTACTTTAACCCCAACTGGTAGAAAATAAACATTTTAGCAGCCTCATCACATTGAGCAAAGCATTGCCTACATAAAAAAAAAATCAATTAACTAAAAGGTAGCAGAATAGTATATTTTCTTTATAACAAACAACACTTCTCAAAACATCTTATTTCTTTTGTGCTGGGAATTCCTTTGTATTTTTCTAACTTTAAAAACTCCACTTAATGGAAAGGGGAAAACATTTAATCAACATAATGTTATTTAGTACCTGTGAACATGAACATGACACAGTATTAAGTTTTTTAATCAGATGTACTTGCAGAGAAATATACTTAAATGCTATTTTTAATCAGACAAACTTGCAGAGAAGTATACTTTTAAAAATCATCACAGCTTAGTTTATAATAGCAAATATTGCAAATAGTCTAACCATTCAACAATAAAAGGAGGCCACAACACATATGATAAATCCACACAATGAAAGAATAGGCAACCATCAAAAGCATATTGAATAAAAACATCTTACAATACTCCCAAACATATTAGATTTCAAAAACAGCATATATGTACATACATATATGCTGTATTTAGCATAGTTTTAAATGTAGACAGAGACACAGTTATAGATATGTATATATAAAATAAGCCAAGCCTAATGCTTTATATACATTATCCCATGAGGTAGAGAACTGAAGCTCAGGGAAGTCAATTTGTTCAAGGTTACACAGCTAAAGAATTAAATTAGAATTCAGCTCATATCTGTCTGCCCTCTTGAGTACTATGCTAAACTCCTTTGTAGAATAAGAAAAAGGTATAAAAAGGGGTAAAAACTTATTTTTAAGTAGAATAAATTAATTAACCATATATCTTAAAGGAAAGAATAAAACTACAACAAAACCCAATAGTTTTCCTAATGGTTAATAATGCAAATAAAGAAATTATTAATACTTAATAAGAAGAATAGTTGTTCTTATTCTCTTATATCTTTACTGATTTTATATAGAATTCACACTATTGAATTCCTTCTACTGCATGTTTCATCAATATTGCAAATTTATTTTTGTAGATTATAGTGTTTTATCACTTTATCAGTCCCTTGGGACATTATGTAGCTTTTAGTTTTAAGCAGTTTTACCACACTGAATACTGATGTCACAGCTCTTAATTTTGGTATTAAACCAAAAGTAGAATTCCTGGTCTGCATTTAAAAATGTAGATTGGGTATACAATTTATTGTACAAATATAATAAATCTTAACAAATAGTAAAATGCTATATAGCAGGTCTAAGTGTCTATAGACTTGTGAATATGCAAGTATGAGTTTGATCAAAATCTGCAGTAGGCAAAAAAAAATAGAAAAATAAATGAATAAGTAATTTAGCAAGTTTAATTTTGATTATATTTAATTTCTCAATTTTATTTTTATTATTGTTTATTATTGCATTGTTGCATATTAATGAATGTTAATAAATTTGACTTGCCATAGGTATGCCTTGCATAAATTTTATAGCACTTAGCATGCAGAAAGGTGGATATACTAAAATTTATGATAGAAAGAAAAGCTTCATTTTAACAAATTGTACCTGATGAAATAATATTAAAACCACAAGTTCACAGGTGGGCTTATTTTTTTCTTCCTTGCTTTGGATATTTTTCTTCTTTGGTAACTTAGTGTAATATGCTCATGTGTATACTGGTATACCACACATTAAAAATCAGCTAAATCCATACTTTTAATGATATTTAATGTTATTCAAGAAGTTTAGTACATTACTTTGAATAAAAGAAACATACAAAGAGTGAAATGGTTCTTTTGTCTTTAAAATCAAATGTCAATCCTGTACCTTATAAAACAAAACTTGAATTTCTGTTTGTTAATCTAGACTCATTATTAGTTCCTTTTTTACACACAGTGTTTTGGCACTTTGTTTTCATAAAACCTGAAAGCATACAGCAAAATTTGTTAAATTTCACCTGGATATTTATAGTTGGGAAGGTCTAAAATGATTCACAGATGTTGTGCCTAATATGCAATAGCTTTATTTTACAGAATATTTGCTACATTTCTCATAATTTCCATGTGAAAAAGGTGTACCATCTCTGGTGTATTATTCACAGACTTTGCTGTTGTTTGAGCAAATGTTTTAAATACTTAAAACAAGGATTACAAACCCAGATTCTTACAGGGGCCACGCAAGTATCTTAGATAGGTGAAGAGTGATTGCGACAGGGGAGATCTGGGGAAAGGAATGAAGTGCCAGGTGCCTGTACCCATTTAAAGGAAGCAGTTACAACCCAGTGCTGGTCAGTATTTGTCTGGAAATGGAAATGGAATTCAGGCCCAGTTAAGCCACATCTTCAGATTCTTCAAGAGAAGCCAGATACTCTCATTTTCTATGAAATCGTTGCTTTTTAAATGTTGGCAATTAATTCATGTTTTAAACATTGCATAGACCAAACCAAACTAATCTGTGGGATAGATTTGTCCAGTAAGTTGCTGTTTGTGTTAAAAATAAATAAAACAAAAACAAAAACAAAAAACTGATTCAGTAGCAATTTGCAAGGACATCACAGTAGGGTTAAAGTCAGTGTTTTACTATAGTATTTTTAAAACTTAAATCCATAGATAGGCTAAAAGCAGGTGCACAGGATTGATCAGTGTAACAGGATGCATTTAAATGAAAAGAAATATCAACTGCTTAAGTATTAGTTCAGGAAAACATGATTGTGGCACTTCCAATGAACAAAGTCACTAATGAAGTTGACCAGGAAGAGTTTGGCTAGAAAGTAACTGAAATAGCAAGACATTGATCTCTGGAGTAATGGAAAAACTTAAAAAAAGGTGTTTGTTTACACTAGTGCTTTGAGCTGACAAATTGTGAAATAGACATTACAGTATATTAGTATATTATATACGTGAAGGAGGAGTAATTAGCAAATATTTATGTATCAGTTACTATGCAACTGATTGTTCTTATGTATCATTAATTTAAATTTCTGTAAAATATTGTTTGCTTAGAAGAAAAAAAATTTGCTCAAATATTGAAAGTTTTTTTTTTTTTTAATTCCTTCTAGGTCAGTCATACTGGTTACAAGACACTACATTTGTTAAAATATTTGTTTTAGAAAAATGTTTGTACTCACTTCAAAGTTTAAACTATGTTTACCACAGTAGGTTGATTTTATTTATAAACAATTTGGGTAATTAATTCACTATGACATCTCTGATCTAGCTTTAATTAACTCAACCTGTATAAAGATAGTGTGGATTTTTTTTTTTAAATTAGAAACAGCTAATGGTATATTTTTCCTTTTAAGTAAATATTAGCAAAATATAATAAGTTTAACAAAATAACTTTTTAAAACACAATGCTTAATTTCTATTTGTCATTACACCTGAAAGTTTAATATGCACTGAACATATGATGAAATGATTAAAAAGTAAACAGGATCTTGACTATTCTAATAGAAATATGGTGTCAAGCTGATGGGATGGAAACACTAAACTACTTACTAACAAAGTTTTTCTTAAATATCATGTTCAATTCTGAACAAATAAATTGTAAGGTAAACATTAAATGATAAAAGTGTATTCCTAGTGACTTTTTTCCCTCCTTTCCTCCCTCTCTCCGCCTTCTTTCCTCCCTTTTTCTCTTTCTTTTTTCCTTCCTTCCTTCCCTCCCTCCCGCCCTCCTCCTCTCTTTTTCTTTTATAGTATCCCTTTGAAAATCCATCATCTCTTTCCCAACAGAACAGATTAAAACAGTGAGCCAGCTCTGGCTACAATATGGCACCCTCTTAGACTTGTCTTTTTGCTATGTGTATGATTTCAACAAGATACTTAATCTCTCTGTGCCATAGTTTCCTCATCTGTAAAGTAAGAATTAATAGGTTTTGCTCATGGAATTGTTGTAAGAATTAAATGAGATTATTATATATTTACATATACACACACATACATAGATCATAAGAGATAGATAACAAGAGCAGCAATTTTCCTAGCTTATAGTAAATGTTAAAAATGCAATAAATATTAATATTATAGCTATTAATTTAATTCACGATCATTTTTGTTATTATATGGCTATTATACTCCACAGGTAAATAATTGGAGCTTACAACAGTTGTTACATTTTTCACAAAGGAGAATGTCTTAGAGAATTTGCTAGTTAAGTTACCACATTCAACATACTCAAAAATTAATATTGGAATTGATTATACTCATTTAGATACTCAATAGAGAATTGTTAATATCAATTCTAAAAGTCTAAATGGCTTTTTTAATGTTATTACTCAGATGGGCTGGTCTGGGGACTGGTTTTATTTATATGGTGATGGGGATAGTGGTAACATGCCCCTGGTAACTGTGAGATTAAGACATTTTCCTTTTCTGGATTTAAGTGTGATGGTGATGTTCTTTAATGAAGCCACTAAAAAAATCAAAGATATCAAACAATGACATAATACTAAACAGACATTTTGAAAAATAGCTTGAGCACAATTTTAAGTTAACAATGGACTTACTTTTTTGTTTTTGGTTATTCTCTGCATAATTTTACAAAAATGGGCTTGAGGTGGCTTAATGTACACAGTTAGAGAGTTATAGTTATAAAACGATATGAACATGTAGAACACCATATGCAACTTTTGGGAAACAGTTTTAGCAAACATTTATCCTCAGGATTAAAGATTATTTCAGATGGAATGAAGGGATGCAACGTATTACAATCCATCCCTTAATTCACCCTCCTGGATTCCCTAAATTTCAGTTTCTCTTTTGTTCCATTTCCCATGGCTTTGCTATGCCAGGTGATATCATATGTATTTTAGTGTGATTTCTAGCTGTTTAGAGTTTGGGAGGCAATAGGGGTAGGGCTGTACATAATTGATCTGTGATGTAGAGTGCATGTTCCATAATTCATTGGTCTGTTCTTCACCTCCACAGAAATGCTGCCAGGGATCTTTCTTTCTCATTTTCTTTCATTGCATGTGACTTTAACATGATTATTGAACTCGTTTCCTTTTCTACCAGGAGGCATGATAGGTGTTACAATGGCATTCACCAGGGCCTGTCTCTATGCCATGGAGACCATCAGATTGAATAGAGTCTTTCTTCCAGTGGAGTCAGAGGACACCAAACGATAGGCGTTTATCAAATCCAAAAAGATTTTGTTTTAATAAATATTTTCAAACATGCAACAATTTCAATAAAGTTATATTGAATCATTAAAAAACTTTAATTTAAAATGCTATATGACATTGATTCATTGAATGACCATTGTGGAAAAATACAATCTAACAAATTGAAATTCTTTTCTTGTGGGGAACCTGAAAGAACTATAAATAGTACGATTAGACGTTATGTCTTTTTAAAGCAGGACATATAATTGATAACAATGTAGGTATTAACTAAAATGAAAAGAACAAGATTTTTCCCTTTACTTTCTCTTTATTCTGCATTGCCCTTTTCTCACCACTAGTGGTATTAGAGAAGGACACAAAAAAGGCAAGCAAAAAGATGCTGTGGCCTAAATATTCTATTAATGTATGTATGGATCGGATTCTGTACTGTGGAGCATCATTGGAAGTTTACAGGGCAGTGCTTCTAAGACTGCTGTGAAAAAGTATCAGTTCGTTATTATTTACTGTCCCATCAGTCGTAAACTGATACTTTTGTAAATAAAGAACTTACTAGAAAAAATGATTATACACAGATGTCACAACACTGTCAAATTGCTATAAAAGTTTCTAAACAGCCATTCTTAATTTTCATATGCATCTCATTTTAGATATGCAACAAACAATTCTTAGATTGTCAGCAGTTAGTGGACCATGTTTGAGTAAGAAATATGTATATCAGAGAAGTTAATTAATTCTAGTGATGAAGAGTGCATGTTCCATAATTCATTAAAAAAAAAAAAAAACTCTTTGGAAGGGGAAAAAAAAACTCTTTCATATCACTGAAAAAATAAACAAATTGATATTCACGTATGCAAGAACTACATCACAAAAAGTAACCCAATATTTTATTGCTCACAAAAATATGTGACAACTTAAAAAAGTGATTGCCTGGCTCTCATCCATTTTGTAGTAGGGCAAATGATCCTGGAGAGGATAAAATAGTTTTCTGAATTTGAATCCAGATTTTTGGTAATTCATCAGACCCCCTGGGATCTTTTCTATTCCTCGCTCCACTGACTGCTGACTCTCAGAGAATAGTCACCCCATAAGCTGATTATGGTGTTCTCATTGTACTGTAAAATTTCTGTCAGCTTCCACCCAGCACCTCCACCCTCTGCCACACAAAGTTAAATGATTAAATAACTGGCATTCAGAAGAAATTTTACTTTTAAAAAAATTGATCAGTTTCCAGTTCTCAAAGCAAGCCAATGCTTGCTTAAAATCAAGTGCTAAAAAACAAAAATAAATTATTGAGGTTTTTTTTTTCCCCTGACTGTAAGGCCCTTCCTAGTCTGAATGTTCATCCTAATATCAATGAGGTTTTTTATTTATTTATTTATTTTATTTCACAGTCATTCTTGATTTTTAAAAAAAGATGAATTCAGAACTGATCATTTTCAAAAGACATTTGCTTTTGATAGCATACTATCTGATTACTGAAAAAGAAGGATAAAATATGCATTTAAAATATAAAATGTGTTGAGAAGATTCTTGGGGGTTGTTGCAATGAAATACTTCTTGTAGTTGTGCCAGGAAAGGCACTACTCTCCTATTAAAATAAAATCTAGAATAAAGGAGTTTCAAGATGTAAATCTCCCAAATGGTAGCAGTATTTGTATCAGTAAGAGAACTAGTGACCTAATCAATAGGTTCCAAAGATTATGCATTGTGTTGGCTCATTCATTTTAATGCTGTGCAAGGAAGCAGATGTAGAAAAAAGAACATGTGGAACTTTAACCAAGGAAACTCTTAGACCTGACCAGGAGATATTTCTTTAAATTGTTAGTGGTATTCCCTTGATAATGATGAAAAAATTTTGGCCTATTACAGTTAAATACATGTGAGCAGAATCAGTGAATATTCAGCACTAAAATAAGAAGATAGTATATTTCTGAGTAATTATTTCATGCCTCAGATGTGTTAGAAAGCTGTCCCTGGAGGGGCAAGAAAGTTTACTGTTTAAGAACAGTATTCCCTCAAAAATGCATTGCCTAAAGTGATGTGTTGTCATTACAAAATGACTTATTAAATATAAAGTCACATGTATACATAGAACTCAAGCTTAGGAAACTAGAGAAGGTATCTACAACGCATAGAAAGTTCTAATCTTCCTTAAATAATTTTAAAGATAGCTGCTGTCAGGGAGCCCAAATTCTCAGTTTTTAAAATTTTTTTCTTAATTCTGTAGTTCTTCAGATGAGATGGAAATTGGTTTCCTTCCTTCCTTCTTCCTTTCCCATTCATTAAGAACCTATTAATTGATAGGGTTTGCAGTGGATTTTTTGTAGGGATGAAGATGAGTACATTCTTGATCTAGAATCCCTCTGCCCCAGGGATCAAATTATGTCCTTGGTTTCACTCCACAAATACATTACAAGTTTTTCCTTGGCCTAGAAAGAAGTAAATGGGAAATGAGCCCATTATCCAGTCTCCAAATTCAGGGTGTAACGTGTTTGTTGAACTTGGTCTTAAAACCAAACACACAGAGCATCCATTAATTATAGGTGAGAAGTGATTTTTCTTAGAACAAATATACCCAAAGTTATAAATAAAAGTGTATGAGTATATTAAGCATTATATTGAGAGAGTATATGTTTTCCCATTATGTTGTCTTTGCTCAAAATACATTTGTCATTCTTCTTGGAAAATAGCCTTTACAGCATATTGTTTAAATATTTTTAAATATTTTTTTTCATGTTTTTGAAAGTAATTTAAATTTATCCATACAAAGCTAAAAGGTGAGTGATTTAGAATACATGGAATATGGTTGTGGTTAAAAATGAAAGTAAGATTATTTGCAATAAAACTTTTATTAAGCTCATAAATAGGTCACAGAGGCAATTACACAAGAGGCTTTTATTTCATAAATGCATGGGATAATGGCAACGAAATCTGAAAACATCTATAACCTCCATAACCTATTACAGTTATTTTTATAAAACACATCCTTCATTTATTCATAAAAATTTAAATGTAAGGATTATTTAACCTCTTAATAACTTAGAGTTCTATGGACAAACATGCATAAGGCCTACAGGTGTCATCATGGGTGTGATAAAATAGGAACTTCCACTATTTATTTTGAAGTTTTCAAGAAAATTCTGATTTTCCATGAAACTGCATGCCCTCAAATCAACCACATATCTCCAGAGGGAATTTAGGATTCTGGTGAAAATGACCAAAGTAGGACTATTCTATTAACTTGAGATTTCCCATCCATAATCAACAGCACACATTAGCTAGATCTTAGATGAAAGGATTAGAGACTTTCAGTAGAAACTTAAATGCCAAATGGTAACTACTGCCCACATTAGTGACACTAAGTTTCTGTCCATCTGGGGAGTCACAGAGTTAAAAATTACTATTGAATTGTCTTTTTCATTTACCAGGGAATTTCCAAGCGAATGTAAAACTCCTCCTGTAGAATTTTGAGATTTGTTACTAAAATTACTATACTCTTTTAAAGAAAACATATTAAAGGGTAAGTTTATATTAAATATTTCTACATTTTAAAAAATGCAATTGGAAAATCTGTTCGAAATCTTAGGGTAGTTGTATAGTGTCAAATAACAAACGTCAGAGCAAATAATAATTCTATTATTTGCAAGTACAATGAGGGTATGGTTAAAAGTTCAACTTTATTTCCCAGTATAGTAGACTAATAGTTACTTTAGAAATTGCAGTTTAATAAATATATCTTATGGTTTAATAAAATTAAATTCCCTGCTACTTGGTAAAGGTTTGTGTAGAGATCAACACCTCTACATGCAGAATGCAAGGGGGCAAGGGATCAACAGTACATTTACACAATGGTCAGTAGCCAGTTGATATTTTTAAAAAAGAATAATTGCATTTGATTACATGCAGATTTAAAGTACAGTATAAGCCAAATTCATTAAGATCCATGTACCCAGATTTACTTTAGAGCAATCATTGGGGGGGGGGTCTGGAAGATGAAAAGAAATCTTTAAATTAAGAACAGCATCTGGGGAGAAAGGAAGAAAACCAGGGGAAAGTGGTGCTCTGCAAATCAAGGATGAAAGTTTCAAAGAGAATGAAAGATAATTTGTGTGAAATGCTGCTGATAGTAAAATGTGGGACAGGATAATGGATTAAACATTGTGGAGAGATCGGTGATCTTGATGAGATAGTTTGATGAAGAATTGAGTGAGGTCAGCTGGTTGGTGTGAGTTCAAGAGAGTAAAGGAGAGCATTGACTTTTTTGATGAGTTTTGGTATAAAACAGAAATAGATGGAGTGGTAGCTAAAAAGGAAAGTGAGGTCACTAGGAAGTTATTTTAAGGTGGGAGGAATAATAGCATGTTTATGTGATAATGGGAAAGATTTCTTAGAGGGGGTGAAAATATAAATTTCAAAAAATTTTAAAAAGTTTATCTCATATGAATATATAATGACTGTCAACTCTTTATTTATTTAACATATTAATGAGAGAACCAGTGGAATGGTAAAGAAGATTCAGAAAAAGCAGATTGGAAATAGGGATAAGATTGCAAAATGATATACAAAACCAATTAATATCTTATAACAACTACATTATAATCTTTAGGGTCATTATTTTCCCAAAAATAATTTGTATATTTCCAGATGAAGTAATTTGCAATTTATCAATCTATAAGTTAACATCTAACTTTACAGGTTTGGCGATGCAACTAATGTAAATAGTAAGTAAAACAAAAGTACATGCCTAAAGTATACTGATTTTATAATTTATTTTAAAATGCACTAAGGATGAGATCAATTAATGGATGGAAAATGGGGTAGATTGATATGTGAGAAAACAAATATAGTAAGATTTTAATTCCATAATTTTTGTCAGGAGTATGTAGTGGCTCAAGTAAAATTCCCTTAATTTGCAATACGTTTAATACGTTTTAGATAATTGTTTTAGGAAAAATATCAAGGGGTTTAGGGAAAATACCAAGGGTTAGATAATTCTTAAGCAAGATGTTGGAAAATGCTCTAATATTACCTTAGGAAAGCACAAAGTAATCTTCTTGCCTCATCTCCAAATTTGGATTTTTTTTTTCTTAACAGGGAAAAATGATTATGTAGAACAAAGAGGGGAGAATTGCCTAAGCAAGAGGAGAAGGGATTTTATGTATCATATTATAGGAATAAAGGGGCTGGACTTAGCCAGGACCATAGGCCATTCAGAGAATTCCAGGAAGTAATTTGGCAGTAATGAAGATAGTTCAAGGTACACAGTGGTGGGAGTTTAAGGACATTCTCTTAATGCTCCTATTGGAAGAAAGGATTGAGATTTGAGAAAAGCATATTTAAAATAGATAGTTGAGAATATGGGAGAGCACAGACTGTGTGTGATTTCTCCACCTGTGTTCAATTCTGCAGGTGCCAATGTGGTATCAGGAGCAGGTCGTATTTAACCAAGGTGGTGGTTTTATCAGGTGAATATGATTGAGTGCAATTGTCTTTGTGGTTCAAAGGGAACAGACTTTGGTCTGTAATGGTAAGTTTTACAAAATTATTAATGATAAGAAATAAAATAATTTTTACATAGAAAGAAGTTAATTTAAGCCAAAATTGAGTTGTATGAGTGGAGTAATCCATCTTTCTATTTCAATTATTCAATATACATTTTAGAAGAGATTTTTTTTTTTGCTTTGTAAAATTTAATAGCAGCAGTCTTTTTGCTTAGGGACATATGATTTGGGCACAGTCCATGCATGTCACAAATAATGGTGATTTTTCTTTACCATTAATAATAGTAGAAGCACATTAATAAGCTTAATTTAGCAAACAAAATACAGATAATTATATATTTTTCTGGAGCTACAATAACAAACATAGAAACTGAGCTCTCATAATTGAAGTCCCATGTATAAAAGCTTAAAATTTAGCCCTCAAGACTAGAAAATATCCATAATGAAATTTCCTACTGGGTTATCAGAATATGTTTCATGAAACTTTGCATTTTAAGTGACTTTCTTTTTAAAGCTCTGATTAGCTTTTAAGTCTGAAAAATTATCACTTGTTGCACTTTTTCCTAAAAAATCAGCCTACATTATAATGTTAACTCACATCCAAACTTCCTATTCTTAAATACATGCACTTAACTTCTCATTATTTTTTTAAAAATCACCTCATGAAAATTTAATGAAAAACTAATTATGGTTTTCCACCAGTGTACTTAGACAAATAGTAATTGTACTGGTCTCTCTTCTGTTTCTCTGAAAAGTTGTGTTCCTCAAATGAATAATTACCTACAGAATAATTAAATGTTGCTGATATGGTCTACTCATCCCCCTTGTACAGAAAAACATCACATTCTGTCTTCTTGGAAATCTATCTCCGTCATGTTAGATAAGTTTACTGTCCATCACACAACTGGCATCAATCCCTGCTCAATTACACAAGAACATAGCACTATATTAAAAGACAAATAAGGTTTAATTTTAATCACTGACAGCCTATGAGTCCATGTTCCATTATAGATTAAAAGAACCAATTATTTTAAAGAATAAAGCTCTAATGAAAAGTCTTATGAAAACATAGACAGCATGGCTCTGTGCAATCTAAGCCACCCTCTTAGGAGAAGTTTGTAAACCCAGACCATCATAAATATGGCCATTGCTTGTCTTTGAAAACAAGTCTCTTCAAATATCTGAGAAATTATAACAACATTGCAGTTATCTGCAGTCCTAACTCTTGACACACTCTAGAGCCAAACAGCTATTTGGCGTAGGTAATTTGGTATGGTGGAGCCTTGGGCTCTGCTGGGATCATGGAAGAAATATGGTAAAGGGTTTCCTCTCCGAAGTTCTTGAGAGGGATTGGAGAATATCAGATGACAGAGGCAAGGACAGAAGGCAGCACATCCAGTTAAAAGCTTTCCATTTATAGCCTTATGGGCCTCTTGCAGAATGATCACCACTGAACATATGTCAATATGCTTGAACTCCAAAAGGATCATGGATCTCCTTGAACTCCAAAAGTCCAAGACTACCAAGTCTCTCTAACCTGGAGCACAAAAGGGTGCCAATCTAGAAGATGACAACTTCACTATAAAACTCAGTCCTAAAATACCATTTCACCAGACACAAGATACCTGCAATGTAGGACACTCCCACAATAGGAACTGAGCTAGTGAACAATAGAACAACAGCTTATCTCAGGGATTCTAATAGCAATATAAAAATCATGTACAGTAATCACAACACCTAGTGAAATAGAACAGCTGGAGTGCTGGAGAGCAGCATAAACATCTAACAACTATATATATATATATCTTTTGTATATATATTTGAAGAGTCCTTTAGAAAATTAAAATACAACACACACTCAGAGACTTCTTCACCCCTCTCATCTCATCCCTCTTTCTGTCTTTAATTTTTTTAAGTCATCTTCATTGAAGTGTAAATAATATGGAATAAACTGCATATATTTAAAGTGTATGATTTATATACACCAGCTAATCCATCATCATAATCAAGGAAATAAACATGTCCATCTTTTCCAAAAGTTTCCTCATGCCCCTTGGTAATGTCTACAGTCTACATTTCCCAAACACTTCTCCCCTCCACACTCCATGCTCAGGCAACCAATGATCTGTTTCCCATACATTGTAGAATCTGTATCTGAATCAAGAGATCAGTTTGAATTTGCAAGATTTTTTAATGAAGATAATCATACATTGTTTATTCTCTTTTTTCTTGGATTTTTTATTCAGCATGATTATTTTTAGATTTATCCATGTTGTATATATCAATAATTTATATTAATTTTTAATTTTTTAATTTTTAAATTAAACTTTTTATAGAAGTGAAGACTTTTATTATTTTTAATTGTACATATTTATCAGGTACAGTGTGCTGTTTTGATATATGTATGCCATGTGTAATGACCAAATCAGGGTAATTAGCATATGTTTCATTTCTATCTGCTGAGAGCATTCAATATCTTTCCTTCTAGCTATTTGAAAATATACAAATAAGTTAGTATAAACAATAGCAACACTGCAGTGCTAAAGAACACTAGAACTTGTTTTTTCTTACCTAGCTGTACTTTGTATCCATTAACCAATCTCTCCCTAACCTCCCCTCTCCCCTACCTTTCCCAGCCTCTAGTAAGCAATATTCTACTTTCTACTTCTATAAGATCAACTTTTGTACTTTCCACATTAGAGTGAGAACATGCAATATTTATCTTTCTGTGCCCTGCTTATTTCACTTAACATAATATCCTTCAGGTTCAACCATGTTGCCACAAATGACAGGATTTCATTTATTCTTATGATTGAATAATATTCTATTGTGTATATATAGTACATTTTCTTTATCCATACATCTGATAATGGACATTTAAGTTGATACCATTACCTTAGCTATTGTGAATAGTGCTGTAATAAACATGAGAGTGCAGATACCTCTTTGACATAGTCATTTCCTTTCCTTTGGATATATACCCAGTAGCAGAATTGCAGGATCATATAGACGTTCACTTTTTTTTTTTTTTTAAGGAAACTTCAGACTGTTTTCCACAATAGGTGTACCCATTTACATTCCCACCAACAGTGCATAAGAGTTCCTCTTTTTCCACATCCTCACCAGCAACTGTTATTTTTTCTTTTTTTGATGATAGCCATTTTGGGGTGAGATGATAACTCATTGTGGTTTTCAGTTGCATTTCCTTGATGATTAATGCTGTGAAGCATTTTCTTCGTATACTTTTTGGCCATTTGTATGTGTTCTTTTGAGAAGTGTCCACTCAGATCATTTGCTCATTTTTAAACTGGATTTTGGGGTTTTATTTATTTATTTTTGCTGTTGACTTGTTTGAGTTCTTTGTATATTCTGCACATTAACCCCTGTTGGAGAAATAGTTTGCAAATATTTACTCCCATTCTTCAGGTTGTTTCTTCACTGTGTTGATTTTTTTTCCTTTGCTATGCAGAAGTTTTGTAGTTTGACATAATCTGTTTTTGCTTTGGTTGCTATGCTTTTCGGGTCTTATGAATAAAATTGTTGCCCAGACCAATGTCCTGAAGCACTTCCCCCGTGTTTTCATCTAGTGGCTTCAGAGTTTGAGTCTCATGTTTAATGCTTTAATCTATTTTGAGTTAATCTGGGTATATGTAGAGATAGAAGTTGAGTTTCATTCTTCTGCATATGGATGTTCAGTTTTCCTAGCACCATTTATTGAAGATAATGTGTTTTCCACAATATATATTCTTGGCAACTTTGTCAAAATTCAATTGGCTATAAATAGGTGGATTTATTTCTGGGTTCTCTGCTCTGTTCCATTGATCTATGTGTCTGTTTTTGTGTACTAACTCCTGTAATGTGAACATCTGTTCTTTTGATGGTGTTGTATAATTTCATAGGCTTTCTTCATTATTTTTGTTCTTTTTCTTTTCTCTTTTTATCTGACTGGATTATTTTAAAAGACCTGTCTTCAAGTTCAGAAATTCTTTCTTCTTCTTGATCTAGTCTGTTGTTGCAGACTAGATCTTAATTTAAAAAAAAAAAAATCATTCATTGAATTCTTTAACTTCGGTGGTTCTGTTTGGTTCTCTTTTTATGGTATCTACCTGTGTGCTGAATTTATCATTCACATTATGAATTGTTTTTTAGGTTTTGTTTGTTGATAGGATTTTCATTTAATTTATATATAGCTTAAAGTTATATGGACATGTTTTCCTGCTTTTGTTGAATTATCTATCTCTTGTTTTATATCCTCTTGTATCTCATGGGATTTTTTCAGATCATTTATTAAATAAGTTTAAAAAATGACATTGTATAGATTTTTTTCCCTTTTGGACCTGTTACTGAAGAATTATTGTATTCTTTTGGAGATGTCATGTTTCCTTGCTTTTTCACATTTTTTTGTGCCTTTGTGCAGACATCTGTGCATCCAGTGGAATAATGACCTATTCAAATTTTACAGAGTAGCTTTTGTAGAGAAAGACTTTTTCCTATTGTTGTATCCTATCCTGTCGGTTGAGCAGGGTGCTTTGGCTTTGGTTTTGGGTAAGTACGGTAGTGTAGTCTTTGTGTGATTTATTTGGCTATAATCAATATTAACACTGTTTGTGAGTGCCTGAATGGCCTAGCTTACTGATGTTTTTGGTGGCTTCACTGTGAGCAAGGGCTGCTGGGTAAGACGATTCTCAGTCCCTGGGGAAAAAAGCACTGGGTGCTTCAGCTCTGCTGGTGGTAGGGGGGATCTTACTGGTGGCAGTGGATGTCAGTCAAACAAGTCCTCGGGCCCTTTGGGTTGTGTGTATCATTTCTCTTAGTGCCCACTGTGCTGGACCACCTGTTTTATTTTGGGGGGGGGCAGGCTCTGCATGGGCTTGAGTGCCAGCTTTACAGATTTACTGGGAGATCTAGCCTGGGTTGTGGCATTGCAGCCTTTGTTGTGGATGTGTTGGGATGATTGCAGGGCTGGCTTCTGGGATGTCGTGATGCAGGGCCTATTGGTCCCTAGGACAGGATGCACTTTAGCAGTGCCTCTTATCTCAAAATGATTCATGCCATAGCAGCTTGGGTCCCAGGAGTGAGGGGGACCCAGGCTGAGTTCCTTCTCGGAGTACTGTAGCCATGTAAACTCTAGGCAGCTCTCTACCCTGGGTGTGGGGCCTGTGAGAACTGTGGGAATTTTCTGTAGCAAGCGTCCACAGTGGGAATGGGGACTGCTGGAGATCTCTCCCACGTACCTCACCCCCACCCCACGATGAGGAGTCCCTCTTGCCTCTAAGCCAGTCGCAGCTGAGTGCCTTGCTTCCCTTTCTGCACTACCATCCTGATTTTCTGTGCTTTAGGGGGTTTTTGTCACTTCCTTGCTAAATTCCAGTGTTCTTTCTTAGATACTCTACTCAAAGTTTAGTTGTTTATGTGTTGTTTTGGTCCCTCTTTGTGGAGGACATGGGTGTTGGCACCTCTAGTCAGGTATTTTTTCTTTTTCTTTTCTTTTTTTTTTTTTTTTGAGACAGAGTCTCACTCTGTTGCTCAGGCTACAGTTCCATGGAGTCAGCCTAGCTCACAGTAACCTCAAACTCCTGGGTTTAAGTAATCTTTCTGCCTCAGCCTCTGGAGTACCTGGGACTATAGGCATGCACCACCATGCCTGGCTAATTTTTTCTATATATTTTTAATTGTCCAGCTAATTTCTTTGTATTTTTTTAGTAGAGACGGGGTCTCACTGTTGCTCAGGCTGATCTAGAGCTCCTGAGCTCAAAGGATCCGCCTACCTGTTTGGGCCTCAGAGAAGAGTGCTAGCATTACAGGCTTGAGCCACTGTGCCTGGCCTAGTCAGGCATTTAGATCTTTTTATTATGTAGTGTCCCATTGTTATCTACCACATTTTGTTTACCCATTCATCTACTGAGAGCCATTCAGGACATTTTAATATTTTCAAATAAATTACAAATAAAGCTTCACTTAATATTTGTTTACAAGTGTTGTATGGACACATGCTTTCATTTTTTAAAAGGCAAAGAGTGAAATTGCAAAACCATATGAAAGATACACATTTAACTTTTTAGGAAACTACCAAATTGTTTTCCAAAATGGTTTTACTGTTTACATTCTGATCAGCAATATTTGGGATAAATGGTTGCTTCATTTCCTTACCATCCTTGGGTATGGGCATTCTTTGTAAATTTTAGATATTCTAGTAGGTGTTTAATGTTATTTCATTGTGGTTTTAATTAATGTTTCCTTAATGACTAATGATACTGAGCATCATTGCAGGCTCTTATTTTTCATTCATATATTTTCAATAGTGAAGTATCTGCATAATATTTTAAAAATTGGTTTAATTTTTATTGTTGAGTTTTGAGATCTCTTTATATAAGGCAAGTCTATGTTTGTGGCTTATATTTTTATTCTATTTTTTAAAGAGTTAATATTTTTAATTTTGATTAAAGTCCAATTTAAAGGAAAAATAAGTTAGCGAACGTGCTTTTCATGTTATACCAAATAAATCTTTGCCTAACACAAGATCAACAAATTTTTCTCCTATATTTTCTTCCAGAGTTATATATTTTTAGCTTTTGTATCTAGGTTTATGATTCATTTTGAGTTAATGCATGCATATATTGTACTACAAGGCTTGGATCAAAGTTCAAGTTTTTGGAAAATGGATTTACAATTGTCATAGACCATTTGTTGAGAAGACTATTTTTTTCCACTGAATTATCTTTGTAACTTTGTCAAAAATCTATTTCTGGATATTCTATCTTGTTCCATTGAAGTATCTTGCCTATATTGTAGCCAGCACATCTTTATTAATGAAGCTTTAAAATGATATTTAAAGTGTGACTCCTCCAACATTGTTCTTTTTCAAAGTTGTTTTCTCTAGTGTATTTGTATTTCATGTGAATTTTAGTAACACCTTGACAATTTTTACATAAAGACTACTATGATGGGGTTTGGGATTTCAATGAATCTGTATATTATTTTGACAATAACTGGTTTTTTAAACACTATTGAGTGTTTTGTCCATTAACACAGTATATCTCTCCATTTATTTAATTCCTCTTTAATTTCTCTCAGCAATGCTTTTTAAATTTTGGTACACAAGTCTTATTTTTTGTTATATTGATCTCTAAACCCTTTATATTTTCTGTATCACAAAAAGGGTATTTTTGTTACACTTGCCAATTATTTGTTGCTAGTACATAGAAATACATACTTTTTTTTTTATATTGGGCTGATATCATACCATATCAGTAAATTAGTTAGTTCTAGTAGCTTTTTAAAAAAAAAGATTTCATAGGATTTTATACATAGATAATATTTTTTGTGAATAAGGCAGTTTTATTTTTTTATTTCTTCTTTTCCAGTTAGGAAGCCTTTCTTTCTTTTTTTTTTTTTTTCCTGACTTATGATGCTGGCTAGAACTTCCCATATAATGTGAAGGAAGTGGTAAGAAAGGACTTCTTTGCCTTGTTTATTACCTGAGACGAAAAGCATTTATTTATTTATCATTAAAATTATGTTAGCTGTACATTTTTCATAAATATCTTTTATCAGCATGAGGATATGCCCTTATATTTATACTTTGCTGAGAGTTTTTATTGGGAATGGATGATGAATTTTGTCAATGTTTTTCTGCATCTAATGAGATGACCATCTGTTTTTTTTTTTTTCAAGTCTATTCATATGGCAAATTACATTGATTTAATTTATTTAAAATAGACTTTAATTTTAGAACAGTTTTAGGTTTAGAGAAAACTTCAGAAAATACTGCAAAGGGTTCTTGTATATCCCACACCCAGTGTTCTCTATTTTATATTTTAACTCAGTATGGTAAATTTATTACAATTAATTAAAAATATTGATACATTATTAACTGAAATCCATGATTTATTCAGATTTCCTTAGTTTTTACTTGATGTCCTTGTTTTTTTTTCTGCTCCAGGATCCCATGTAGGGCACCACATTACTTGTAGACATGTCACCTTAGGCTCTTTCTGGTTGTGACAGTTTCTCAGACTTTGCTTGTTTTTGATCAACTTGACAGTTTGGGGAAGTACTGCTGAGGTAATTTATAGAGCCCTCATTGGAATTTTTCTGCAGCTATTCATATAAATATATTAGGATTATAGGTTTTGGTTAGTAAAATCACTGAGGTAAAGTGTCCTTTTCATCACATCATGTCAACAGTACATACCATCCATATGGTTTATAACTGTTGATGTTGACCTTATTTACCTGGCTGAGGTGATTTGAGGTTTGTCAGATTTCTGTACAATAAGGTTAATCTTTTTTCCTTGTTTTCATACTGTACTCTTAAAAAGGAAGTCACTATGTACAGCTCACAAATAAAAGAGTATTGATTGATTTTTAAATGTCAAGCAAAATTTGCTTTCCTATTTAAACACTACTTGGTCATCACATGGTACACTTTTCATGTTAGATTAGATATGCTAAAATTTTCAAAATTTTGCCTCTATGTTTATGAAGGAGACATTGATTTGTCATTTTCTTTTCTTATAATTTCTTTGTCTGGTTTTCATATAACAGTAATACTGGCCTTATAGAGTGAGATGAAAATATTTCCTAAAATTTTATGGAAGAGTTGATTTAGAATTCCTTTTTTTTTTCTTCCTTGAATGTTTGAAAGAATTCCCAAGAGATGCCATCTAGACATACGATTGTCTTTGTAGAAAGCGTTTTTTACTCTTTATAGAAAGAGTAAAACTATAAATCTACTTTTACAAATACATATAGGGCTGTTCTAGTTATTGATATCTACTTATGTGAACTTTGCTACTTTGTGTCATTCAAAAAATTTGTGCATTTCATCTAACTCATAAAAGTTATTAACATGACATTGTTCATAATATTCCCTTATTGTCATTTTCATATTTATAGATTTTATAGTAATGTCACCTTTTCTGATACTGTAAATGTATGTCTTATCTCCTTTTTTCTGGTTAACTTGTCAAATGATCACTTCAGAATTTTATCAATTTCATTGACCTCAGTGAATAACTTTTTTAGTTTCATTGATTTCTTTCTAGTTTTCTGATTTAGAATTCATTTCTTTCCTTGCTGGTCTGTATTATATCCTTTTCTTCTACTTACTTTGGGTTTCATTTACTCTATCTTTCCCAGCTTTTTAATGTAGAAGATAAGGTCATTGACTCAAAAATTTTTCTATTTCCTAAGATACCATAGTATTCAGTGCTATGTACTTCCTGCTACATACTGCTTCTGTAGCATCCCATTAATTTTGATGTATTGTATTTTTCTTTTTAGTCAATGTAGACTACTATTTCATTTTTCTTATGATTCCTTTTTGCCTTGTAGAGTATTTAAAAGCATGTTATGTAGTTTTCAAATATTTGGGAATTTTATAGATATTTTTCTAATGTGAATTTCTAACTTAGTTCCATTTTAGTCAGAGAACCCAAGATTTATAATTTGAATCATTTTAAACTTATTGAGACTTGTTTTATGGTTCAGAATATGTCTAATTTGATGAATGTTATATGTATACTTGATAAAATGTATTTTATATTGCTATTGACTGCAGTGTTTCATAATATTCCAGTTAGGTCAAATTGTTTGATTATTTCAAGTTTTCCATACTAATTTTTCATATACTTGTTCTCGATTTCTTAGATCTGACACCAAAAGTTGTGGTAAAAGAAAATAATGACAAATTAGATTTCACCAAAATTAAAAACATTTGCATTTCAAAAGACACCATTAAGAAAGTGAAAACACAAGCTACCAATTAGAAAAAAAAATATATACAAAATCCATTTCTGATAAAGAACTTGTATCCAAAATAAGAAACAAAAATAGAAACATAAACACAACTCAATAATAAGGCAAATAGCTAATTTAAAAGTGTGTAAATATTTGAATAGACATTTCACCAAAGGCCACATGCATATGAAAAGACCATCGGTTGTTAGGGAAATGCAAATTAATATTACAATGAGATACCATTTCACATCCAATAAAATTGCTTTAATTTAAATAAATTAAAAAATAAATCTAAAAAAAACAGATGGTAACAAGTGTTTGCAAGGACGTAAAAAACTGGAACCTCATATATTGCCGGTCAAAATGTAAAATGGTGTAGCAGCTTTGTAAAATAATTTGGTAGTTTCTTAAAAAATTAATATAAATTTACTATAAGACTCAGCTATTCCACTTCTAGATATCTGCCTACAAGAAATAAAAATATAAATATCTGCAACACAAAGACTAAAATAATCTTAAAGTTCAAATGAAATGGCGAATATCCATAAATAGCCAAATAAAGTAAGAAAAAGGACAATGAGGGGAAAAAATTATCTTTCCAGACAACAGAATATGCTATAAAGCCTCTGTTCAAGTTGATATGGCATTTGTATAGAAAAATACACATGGATCAGTGGAACTGAGTGGAGAATTCAGAATTAGGCCCTTATATAAAGGTTGCATATACGATATGGTCATTTAGTAATTCAGTGGGAAACCATTCTCAGTAGCTAGCCATCCTTGTGGGAAAAAAAATTGCCCTGATTCTTATATTTACAAAATATTATGAATGGATTGAAGCTAAATTTAAATAATATTAATGATTAACTCTTGCAAGAAAATCCATTATAATAAGAAGTAATGGGTACGTGGTTCATAGAGTGAGAAAGACTTTTGTGAGACTGGAATTCCAGAACTTACAAAATACATATGACCAAATTTGAAAATATAAGGATTAAAAAGTATTAATTGACAAAAAATTCATACATAAGGAAAATGATACAAAAATGTAAATCAGATGACAAAAGGTTGTGATTATAATACACAGATATTTTACAAATTGACAAGACACACAAAGAATTCATTTGAAATACAAACATGAATAAACATTTTACAGAAGATAAAAGGCATATATCCAACTAACTTATTAAAATGTTATCTATAATTTACTAGTAGTCAGATAAAATAAAATTAAGATAACATTGAGGTTAATATATATATATATATTTTTTTTTACAAACTCCTACCCAGGACAAGTTTAAAAAGAACTATAACCCTCCATGGTAGCAATATATACAAAAGGGTACTTACACATTGATGGTGAAAATATGAACTGCCTATATAATATACATTACTATATGACTATACTATACAGAAGTGTGCAGTTGAGTATATATACATGGTTTCATGCACACATAGAGATAGATAGCTTTCTTTATTCAGTCATGTACCCCATAATAACATTTCAGTCAATGATGGACTGTGTATACAATGGGGGTCTCACAAGATTATAATACTGTATTTTTACGGTACCTTTCCTATGTTTATATATGTTTAGATCAGGGTGGGGAACCTTTTCATGTTGGAAGGCTGTATTAATTTATCTATAATGAAATAAGGCCACATTCAAGAAACTTCAATTAGATATACCTAAAAATGTACATTATTTTGCAGAAATCTAACTAGTATATACTTAATAATTTCAAAAAATGAAGACTATTTGTTAATTTTAAAGTTAACTAACCTTTTAATGGCTTTGTTATGTCTGCTTTTTGTTAGAAAGCATTTGAATATTTGGTTGCAGCATGGAGGACCACAGTTTCAGCTGATCCTCTAGATGAGTATCAGTCATTTCTGACCTTAAGGGTATCTTGATTTGGGTTAGGTAAGAGAATGTAGATTAGCAGCAATAAGTGGTTGAAAAGCAAGACAGCATTTTTTGGGCATGTTGCTGAAGGCGTGGGTATGTTACTGCATTTCTCTGTATTTCAATTGGATCTTTCTTAGCATCAAACGATGATTTTAAAATGTCATCTACTGAGAGCTTAGTCAATTACATCTGTAGTTCTTTTTTATTATTTTTTCAGAATATTACAGGGATACAAACATTTTGGTTACATAAAGTGTTTTTGTACCATTTGAATCAAAGTTACAAGTGTACGGATCACCCCGATAGTGTGCATTGTACCTGATAGGTGTGACTTTATTCATCCCCTCCCCCCACTTGCTTGATTTCTAATGAATTCTATTTCCATATGTGCACATTAGTGTTGATTGGTTAGTTCCAATTTAATGGTAAGTAGATGTGGTGTATTTTTCCATTTTTTCATACTTTCCTGAGAAGAATGGTTGCCAGCTCCATTCAGGTTAATACAAGAGGTATTAGTTCACCATTTTTTTATGGCTGAGTAGTACTCCATGGTATACATATACCATATTTTATTAATCCACTCATGTATTGATAGGTACTGGTTTGTTCCACATCTTTACCATTGTGAATTGTGCTGCTATAATCATTTGAGTTTAGGTGTCTTTTTTTATAGCATGTCTTTTTTTTCTTTGGGTAAATATCCAGTAGTGGGATTGCTGGATCAAATGGTAGTTCTACTTTTAGTTCTTTGAATTATCTCCGTACTACTTTCCATAGAGTTTGTATTAGTTTGCGGTCCCACCAGCAGTATATGAGTGTTCCTATCTTTCTGCATCCACTCCAACATTTGTTGTTTTGTGACTTTTGGATATAAGCCATTCTCACTGGAGTTAAGTGATATTGCATTATGTTTTTGATTTGTATTTCCCTGATGATTAGAGATGCTGAGCATTTTTTCATGTTTCTTGCTCATTAGTCTGTCTTCTTTTGAAAAGTTTCTGTTCATGTCCTTTGCCCACTTTTTAATGGGGTTATTTGATTATTCCTTGCTGATTTTCCTGAGTTCTATATAGATTCTTTGTTGGATATATAATATGCAAATATTTTCTCCCATTCTGTAGGTTATTTGCTCTAGTGATAACTTCTTTGGCTATGCAGAAGCTTTTTAATTTGATCAGGTTCCCTTTATTTATTTTTGTTGTTGCTGTGATTGCTTTTGGGTTCTTCCTCATAAATTCTCTGCCTAGGCCAATGTCTATAAGAATTTTTCCAACATTTTCTTCTAGAATTCTTATGGTTTTATTCCTTAGGTTTAAATCTGTTATCCATCATGAGTGATTTTTGTGTGGTGAGAGGTGCAGATCTTGTTTCAGTCTTCTACATGTGGCTATCCAATTTTCCCAGCACCACTTATTGAATAGGGATTCTTTTCCCCAGTGTATGTTTTGGGAGATACCATGATCACAAAGGTGGGTTTCCCAGGGCAAAACTTATCCATTGCACTCCATCTGTAGTTCTTTAGGTGCTTTGGTAATATCAACTAGGTGAGGCTGAAATACTAATTTGAGTGTGATGTCATGATTCTCAAAGTTAGTGACCATTTCATTGTATTCTCCATTTAGTAGGCACTTAACAGTGGTGTATTATTTAAATGATGTGTATATATCATCCTGCTCATCAATGACCTTTGCTAACTAGAAAAAAAAGTTCATCTGAAATTTCCTTTTGAAGAAGTGTTTTGAAAAAATATAGCTTTTTTCAAAATGCTCAGATTTTTTGCCATATATCATATATAGACTTAGTTTTCCCTTGCAAAGAAATATTCAAGTTGTTTTGATTTGACATGATATCACACAGAAATACTGCATTTCTATAGAAATCTTTCAATAGTTCACATTGCTGATTCTCTTCTCCATAAAATTTAACTATCTGTTCTTGCAGAGATGAAATTTTGTCTAACACCTTCCTTGCATCAGCCAACACACTTTAGAATAATATGGCAAATCCACACTGTATCTCATCATTCAACTTTAACATGTGGATATAGTTAACAATACTTATAACTTGTTGCAAAGTGTCACTTAAAACAGTAGCTTTAGCACAGAGATTTTTCTGATACAAGATAGAATGAAAAGAAATAAGAGCATCTGGATCTGTTAGTACTCTTTTTAATCTGTGCAATAAACACTTCATGTTTTCCTGTCATGGAAAGTACTCCATCTGCATATATACTCACTAAATTTACCAAATTCAGTCCAACTTCATGACATTTATCTTGAAAGTTGAAGATATCTATTTCCCATGTTCTGTTTGCAAGAGGGCCCAAAGCAAGTAACTCTTTGTAACAAAGAAAAATCTTCTGTTGTGACCTGAATGAAGTATAAAACCTGAGCCAAGTCGGTAGTATCAGTTGATTCATTCAAAGAGATTGAATAATATACATTTTCTTTTCCTTCCTTTGCATGAAGTTGTTCTGTTAAGTTGAAGCCTAATTCATGCTGCTGATCAGTTATTGTTCTCCTTGAAAGAGGCAGCTGTTTGTACTTTGAAACGTTACCAGGGTCTAAGCATCCTACAACTTCAACAATGCATTATTTTCACAATTTCTACGTTTCTGAATGCCTTCCCTTTTCCCCAAGTATATAAGCTACTTTATAAGTTGCTTCAGTGGCATTATTTCCAGATCTTATTGCTACTTGAAAGAATTGTCTTTGCTTTTGGTTTTTATATTTTAATTTGTGAAATACAACCTTTCATACCTCTCTAATTTAAAATATTTGTGGTCCTTGGGAGTATTATAATGCTGATGAGCATTGAATTTCTTTAATGTTGCTATTGCAGTATCACAAAACAAGCAAATTATCTTATCTTTAGCAGAATCAAGATAATATTACAATTCCAAATTCTCATTAAAAAGTCTCTTTTCTTCCTTCGGTGTTCTCTTGGTCTTCTTTGACATCATGGGCTGTTAAGCAGATAATTAAAAAATACTGTTGAGCTGTGCAAATATTCATGAATTCCACTTCAAACAGAAACACAGTGCACCCTTGTCAAAAGCTGATAACAGACTGGCATACTCAACCCCCATAAACTCTCGCCAACCAGCCTTATGCAGTAGTGGCACTGTCAGGCAGGGGAAGTTGGAACTAAATCATGAGTGTTGCAGCCATCAATTTAGCTGTTATGGGTTACTAATGTTCTAACTGTGCTGGTCAATCTGGCAGAATTATTTTGTTGAAACTTATTTTGTTCTTTGGTATTTTAAATATGTTCATTTTAAAAATAAAATAGAAATATAAAAGATGAACACACATGTATTAATAAAAATAAAAGGATTTGCTTTGTAAAATTTGGATTCAGAAAAAAGGCTGTACTTAAGAACCTAGAAGGCCGCATATTCTGTAGGTTCCCCACCCTTAGTTTAGATACACAAATACTATGTGCTATAATTGCCTACAGTATTCAGTACAATAATATGCTGTACAGGTTTGTAGCCTAGGAACTATAAGCTAAATCACATAGCCTAGGTGTACAGTAAGCTATACCCTCTAGGTTTTGTAAGCATACTCAATGATGTTTGCACCAGGACAAAATTGCCTACAATACATTTCTCAAAACGTATCCTCATCGTTAAGCAATGCATGAGTGTATTTATAGGAAAAGATATGACCTCCTTGCACTAGGAATTATGAAAGAGGGTGCCAAAGATAGTAAGACTACTCTAAAAATGCAAATATATAAGCACTTTTTACATTCATATAAACTGTATTCATGTCATACTGAACAAAAAAATTAAAAAGGAAAACACAAATACAATATTAATATGAAATTTAATACAATCCCAGTGGTGATCATTTTATGCCTCTGTTATTCTAGGTGCCCTCTAGCTTAACTTTTTGTGCTCAATCATTTCCCACTTAATTTCATTGCATGCACCACAGGTTAAGTTTCTTCCAAACCTATTCTCACGTTATCATCCTCGTCCTACTCAAATGGCATCAGAGGTGTTATATTATCTGTAAATCCAGTCTAACTCATTCAAACTATGATGAAAGATTTCATTTATTATCCCTGTCAGACCCCCTCTTTGCTTGTCAGTGTATTTTATGAATACATTTCCAAACTTAACCCCCCAATATTACCCTCATTTCCTCCAAATCAATGTTTGCTGTGCCAAATCATATATTAGGCTTACTGCTATTTCTTTGATCATTGTAGCTCTTTCAAATAAAATATTCCCCAGCCTCCTCTTCAGTAGTTTATGTTACGCACTTTCCTTAAAATCCCACTTCACTGCAAATTGAAAGACTTAAACCCTTCCTTACCTATTGATCCATTTCCGGGTTAGTCAGTGAGGGTCAAAAAGATTTAGTGAAAAGGATGTTCATTGAAACTTTGTTTGTAATAGAAACCACATCAGACACTGCTGTATGCTTAGCAGGAGAGAATAAGTTAAATGAATTTTAGCATATCAATACAACAAAAGCAGACATTAAAAATCGTGTTGTAGGTGACTATATGATCTTTCAGTGAAAATAATTAGTGTTTACCCTTAAATTTTAAAAAAATATTTCAAAACATAGTAATTGTTTAATTGATGGTGTTGTGTGTTCTGCGACACTATAGAGAGATAATTTGTAAGAAAACATAGTAATGAGTTTCACAGGGTGGTTTCTTATAATATTCTTCATGAATGAATGATAGTATCACTGCCAAGACCAATTTGTGAAAGGCAATTTAAAGACACTTTAAAGCAAAAGGAGAGAGAAAGGAGGGTTCAAGGTGTTCAGCTGGATGGCTTACTTACAGAATAGAAGTTAAAGTATTAGGAATGGACAGACCACATGTTTCAATAAAGCCTTCCTAAACACTAATTCTCCTAGCCACGGTTATGTATAATTATGAATATTTATTTAGAGACAGTGAGTTAGAAATTATATGCTCCAGCAGGTCTAGATACTTTATGCTATCAGTTAAATGCAATCAACAGAATTTATGTAAGACTTACATTACCAGGTAAAAATTTTAAAACCTGATGTGATAGATGCTGACCCAACAGACCTTTGCAAACTTTTCTTCCTCTGCCTTAGTAGTATAAAGTCTGGAAAACTAAATACTCATTTTTACAGCTTCCTTTTTAGCTAGGCTTGCCCATGCAATGCAGTTACATACAACTAGATGTAAACAAAAGTTTCTTGGTGGGATTCTGGGAATTTCTGCTTCCTTGATAATAAGGGACAAATGAAGCCAGCACCATCCCTTCCTACTTTCTTCTCGCCTTGAACACAGATATGATGCCTGGAGCTTTTTAGGCTGCCAGAATGGAAGGACCAAGGGGATTGCAGATATTAACAGAGATTTGCTCAAGTAATTTCAAGTATTATAGTTCAGATAAATGCCTCAAAGGAAAAGTAGAGGGTCTCCAGCTGGTGTTAAAACATTTGATCTAATAAATAATAAATATATTTACAATTAAGTACACAAAATGTGTACATGTGAATGTATTCTCATGGTAAACATTCAACTAATATCAAAAAGTACATTAAGAGAAAAACACACACCATACAATTTTCCTCGCCCCCAGATGCAATTTCCTTTTCAAAAGGAATCATTATAGTTTACCGTTTGTTCTTCAAGACCACTCTTTAAGTATTTGTACACATATATAGCATATATAAATACATGGTTTACTTTTATATGATTTAGCCAGAAATGATACTGTGTGTATTGTTTTGAAACATTTCTTCATCACTTTAACGTTAAACGTAAAAGTTTTTCTAGTTGTGTCTACATAATCTTCACTTCATTTTGTTAATTTGCTATATTGTAACTCATATAATAAGGTACCACTCTATATTTAAACATTCCTTATTGAAAGAAATTTAGGTGATGTTCAATGTCTTTTGCTATTAAAAATGCTGCTGTATTAAACATTCAAGCACATAAATTTTTGTGCATATGTGTGAATAATTCTTATGTTATTATGAAATATTTCGGGTATATAGAAAATCACAATGACTACTGTAGCAACAATTTAGGTAGCCACCATCCAGCTATATTTTTAATTATAACATATTTTGTTTGTTTGTTTGGGATTAATGGGGAAAACTCAGTACAGATACTAGCCCCCTACATTTATAACGCTATTCCCATCTCTCTTTAGAGATTATTACTCTCCTGAAATTGCTGTGCTGTGTTCCCATTCATGTAATTATAGTTTTTTCTACATTTATATGTAGCCATAAATAATAAATAGTAGAATTCCTTGTGTTTTAAGTTTTACACTAAGTGATACAGACTTTTAGCAAGACTCTAGAATTTCTCTCTTCACTATTGTATTTCCATGAGATATTTCCAGATTATTGTTATATTTTACTATTGAATGGTTTTTATATTAATCATGTCACTGGTTTCTCTGCTCTCTGTTATTTTTCTTATTCTGTATCTGCCTTTTGATTTTTAAACATATCTTGCTGATTTATATTCTCTTGAAATGTTTTAGAATATGTCCAGGGGTGGTAAGAACTCTTGATTCTTACATTACTGAAGCTATTGTTTTTGCTTCTGTCTTGAATGCTGTAATACTATAGCTCAGTATAGAATTCTGTTGTCATCCAACATTCAGTGGTTCTCATGATTCTGTTGGGGCACTAATTCTTATTATTGTACCTCATTTAGTTTTAAATTCTTTTTAAAAATCCTAAGATTTTTTTCATTGGCCTTGGTTTGATAACATTTCTACAAAACATATGTTCTTTTTTCATGAATCCTATGTAAGAGTTTGCAGTCCCCCCCCGTGAATAATTATGATTCCATTAGCTTATATTATCTTCTTCTATTACCTCTGATTATTTCTTTTTTTATCAATCCCTCTTTAAAAATGATATTAGATAAATGATGTTTTTTTCTTTTTCATCTAAGCATGTTTGTCTTTTTTATTTTCCATCTTTGCCCTTCTTTATTTTATTTTCAATACATTTCTTCTCATTTTCAATTATTAAAAAAAATTGTCTATTCTATCTATGTTGTTTTTTAAATGTTTTGCTCTTTGGTAATATTTTTTCATTGTCAAGATATTCGTGTCCTTTTAAAGCAGACACTCCCATAGCCCCAGTGATGCAATATCCACTCCCACCCTCTGAGAACATAAAATATATATATATTTTAAAATTTACATTTTCTCCATTAACATTGTGGCTGTAGACATTATGTTTTCTAGTTTTTTATTGGGTTGCTTATCTTTCATGTCATTGCTTTACCTAAAATTCTTCTTAATTTTTGTTCTGTGTTAACATTTGTATTTGAGATTCCATATTCATCTGCTTTGGAGTGCTATTCTATTTACCATACACTGCACTCGGTGACTATGAGTGTAGCATAAGATTGCTATCAAATGGAAAAGTGCTAGTTTGACTTCTGGCCATGGAGGTTCCTGAGTCCCTAACCACTACTAATACCAGTTGGCCTTTTGGATGCAGAGAATTGTTCCTAATTTTTTCAGGCCAGGAACAAATATTTCTGTTACTCACAGCTTGGTATAGGGAGGGACCAAGGTTTCAAACCAGCTAGGTGTCTTGACTGGGATATCGTCCCCAAATATATTGACAGGTACTCTGGGACTCTTGTTGTGCTTCTTAAATCCACTGCTTCTGAGTGAATGGTGTAAGTCAAACCTGGCATCAGAGTCATTTCTTTGAGTTGCAGAATTTTTAGGAGTCATGGAAAGAGTACCAGTTTTAAAAATTAAACACTATAATACAAATCCTCTCATGTTACTTAGGATAGCCACATGGTCAGGGGCAAGTGAGTTTACCCTTCTGAGGGGTAATCTTCTTATTTGTAATAAGTATAATAATAGCTCTATCACAGTTTTGTAGTGAGGATTAGAGACATATGTAAATTATCTAAAATAATAGTTGGTGCATAGTACTTGCTTAAGAAGTAATAGTTTACCCCCTGGTATTCAAATGTATTAACTATGTAACTGGTGAATTATTCATCTAACAAGATATTAACAATTCAGGACATCAATTTAGCTGTTAGTTTAGAGAAAATGTTTGGAAAAATGTGAGCTCCATATAGCTAAATGTTATTGAATTCACAAACTAAGACATATTCATTGCATGAGGTGCTACACTGAAAATTCCAAATACTAAATGCTTTTGAGTACAATACTAAAGAATTTGAAAGAGTCAATCCAAAAAAAAAAGTCCTGCTTCTCAGCTTTGGCCTTAATACTGTTTCATCCAGATGGAAATGAAGGTGATTGACATTATTACTGCTTCCACCTCAGATTTTATAAAGATCAACAAGTATTTATGATCAAGCATTCTTACTGTGATTTAAAGGAATTTGCAGTTCATGCAACAACTTTAGATACGTAGTTGAGAGCATAGGAGAGAAGTCATTCAAGAAGCAATGATTTATACAGATACCTACAAAGATAGGGAGTTTATTTGGAATCCAAATATATTTTCTTTACTATCATTTTGAACTTTCTACATTTTACAGACAAGGGTCAATTTCTGAGGCTGCACAGTAGATTAGATGCCATGATAGAACTGATTCACTTCTTCCATGGTCGATTTGATTCATTTTTCTACAGCAAACAAAATAAATAGACCAATTGTGCAGATGGTTTGTGATCTAGATCATCTTACTATCTCAACCAGACTAATAGGTTTGTATCTAATCCATTTTATTAGTTAGAATTTATTATAGGATAGTTCGAAAACATCAATAGTATTTCTAATTTGCCAAATGGTTTTATATGGATTCAATCATCATTTCTGATTATGCTAAGCACTTAAAATATGAGCAAGAGAAACTGTAAACTTTTAAAAATGCTGAAAATATGTATAAATCACATATTTTAGATGGCACATAGATCTCTTTAATCCTTCAATAATAAAGTAGGAAAAAAACAAAACATCTTTTAGAAATTAAAGAAAGAATGGAGGTGGAATTATGAGCTGCTTATGCACACTAGCTTTGAAGTCAAATTATGTGAATAAGAGTTTTGATTTACCTAAAGTCACATGACTTCAGGTAACTTCTCTAACCTCTCTATGCCAGTTTTTCACTAGACTGTAAAATAAGAGATAACAATAAAACTTACTTTAAAGGGTTGGAGTGAGAATTAAAGGAGACAAGGTACACAAAGCACGCTAACACAGTGAAAATAATAAGCACTGAGTAAATATTAGCTATGATTATTTTACTTGCATCTATTAAGCCCATTTCATCCCACATTTTACAGTAAGAATAATGGACAAGTTTGACACATTTTAAGCAGATTTTGTTTTGACAAATATTTAAACCTGACAAGGAAATCTCACCTAAAGATAGACTGATTTTCTGTATGTTTTGTTCACCTCTAAACCAATCTAATGTAGAGAATTGAAGAAGAAAACAAATTCTAATTTCATTCTCAGTTTAATCAAGACTGAAAATTAGGTCAGCATTTTGGAAAAATAATGGATTTGTAAAACAAATAAACAATTGATTAGCAAGTCAATAGTGACATCAACTCCTTTATTTTGCGATCTTTTTAATTGCAAGTTAGAGATGATCAGAGAAAGGTAGAATTAAGGATCAGGAAATCTTCATTATCTTTAATTATAATGCAGAAACTTACATGCTAGCTGACCTCCCATTATAAAAAAGCAAACTATATTTTAAGTTAAATTTATGTTGATTGGGTCCTTTGATTGTGATTATGTTCCTTTTGTTGTATCCTTTCCTTCTGAATAATGTTATTGAACACCAATCCCCTAATAAAAGCTAAAGATGTTGAATTCATTCCATGACTACACAGAAAGCCAGACATATAAATAATCTTTTTAACACATTTTTATGTTTTAAAACAATTGCTGGATGTGAGTGGCTGACATTTAGAATATAAAATTGTCAGGGACTATTTCTCATAGTATCTTAAAATTTTAAGCTCTTGTTTACTCCTCTTATTTTTGCTTTGTCAGGAATATTTGTTATTTATATATGATAATGAACTTCATCATTATTTTAACACTTGAATTTAAAGATAAGAGGACCTGAAGTCTATCAGGATGATTTAGGCAGGTATTTATCCCAAATCAGTAGGCAGAGACATTTCCTTCTTCATTCATTCAAGTGTTCACTCCACTGTCTGTCTGTGACATGGAGACCATCAAAAATGATTCAATTTGGAATTGGGGAGGAATAGAAAAGAGTTATTTCTAAAACAGAAAGTTACCTTTCTCAATTTCCTTAAGCTTTACACACTGTTTAGAAAATACTTAAGTCAGCCATTATTGCACCATTTAAAAAACACATTTATCTTTACTGTTAATTTTTTATAATCATTTATTTCAATTTATTGCTCATATCATCAAGCTTTGGCTTTGAATACATTTAAAAAAAAAATCCTAGCTGTCTGGGAGGCCGAGGCAGGAGGATCCCTTGAGCTTAGGACTTTAAGACCATGCTGAGCAAGACGGAGATCCCATCTCTACAAAAAATAAAAAAAATAAAAATAGCCAGAAGTGATGGCATGCCTGTAGCCCCAACTATTTGGGAGGCTGAGGCAGTAGGATCACTTGAGCCCAGGAGTTTGAGGTTGCAGTGAGCTATGATGATGTCTCTGCACTCTAGCCTGGGTGACAGAGATCCTGTCTCAAAAAAAAAAAAAGGATGTGTGTGTGTGTGTGTGTGTGTGTTTAACACACACACACACGTGCGCGCATATATTTGGTTTATTATTAGTCTCTCTAACAAAAAGCTTAACAGTGATTTGATGATTTTGATAACTGTGGAAATACTCACTAAACAACAAATAATGAACTCAACTCTTATGGTTTCGGTATTGTTAATATGTTTACATGAAGCTATGTTTAAATGATGCAGGCTTTTATAAAAATATGACATGCATCTGTATATGTGCCTCATCAGATACTCTAAACATTATGGGGTACTTAATTACAAAGTCAATTTTCTTAAAATTGACATATTTAATAAATATATTTTTAAATAATACTTTCAAATTAAATAAATCCTATTGCTTCACAATCAGATCCTTAAAGAAAAGTGATAAAATAAAAAAGTTAATTGAATACATATATGCTAAAAAATAGTTGAAAGTTGCAGAGACACACATTGTAACTTAAATATCTATTCATGTACATGATCCCAGATCTGTTAGTATAATTTGAACTATAATAGATCTTGTGAAGAAAAAAAAACAATTAAGCTTATCTATCACTATTCCCAACTAATCCCTCTGAATATGGTGATATTCAGGGGAGTAGTTCATTTATTTCTTTTCCTTTTCTCATTTTTGTTCTCTTATTTCTTCTCTTCCTGTCTTTCCCCTTCTTTTCTTCCTTTTTCCTCTTTTCATCTTTCTTTCCTTCCTCTATCTTTGATTTTTCTTGGTTAAAAAATATTATCTCCAAATGAAGGGCAATAACATGTTTAGCACATACAATGACTATCTGTAAATTAGCAAAAGACACCCAGGAGGACACAGTCCAGGCCATCTCAGCAGGCAAAACCAGATTGAATTTAGCTGCACTGGCCCCTCATCTGGTTGTGCCCAAGTACAGGGCACAACCCACTAACTGTTCTCATTCACCCTTGTGAAGGGAAAGGAAATGAAGCATTGAAAAAGACCCTTTTCCCCTAACATGTGATTAGTTAAGTCAGTCACTGGTGATTCTGGAATGTAAGAATGGAAAGTAAATTATGACCAACAAGAACATTAGTTAGAGAAAGAATACAATTTTTAAAATGTGAAAAGCACAGAAAAACCGGATACCCTACAGAATATTTGAAAACCTTTTGAAACCTTGGGCAGGAGGACCATGTGATACCAGTCATAAAGGACTTGAAAAAAGGAAAAAAGCCTCTACATGATTATGGGAAGAGAAAACACACCATTTTAAGGGGAAGAGTGGTCCAAGTGAGGGGAACAGAGAAACACATACTGTGTCACAGGTGAGCACAAATTAGAAATGACAAAGAGCTAATAAAGTCAATCAAGTGGTAACTTTACAAAGATTTCAAAGTCAGCAACACACTTTATGGGGCCATTTGGTGATGCTGAAATAAAAGGTGCATTAGGGGATAAAAAGGCTAGAGCAAAAAAGACCAAATAATTTCTTTGCCTCAGTCTACATTGAAAAGACTTGAGTGTGTACAAAAAGAAGCTTTTGAACTAGGCAGCTTAGAGTACTAGATCAAATCATGTGCTCGCTTCGGCAGCACATATACTAAAATAGGAACGATACAGAGAAGATTACCAAAAAAAAAAAAAAAAAAAATCATAGCAAATGCATAGAAAATGGAGTAGATAAACACGCAGTAGATAAATCGCTACATGCGGATGACACGCACTCAACCAATTTGAGGCAATGAAAGGGTAAAACTTTAACTATTATGCAAAATGTATAGCCTGTCTTTATGACCAGCCTAACAAGCTGGAGAAATGTACATTGCCAATTTAACTTTCATCCATAATAATGATCCTAGAATGAATCCTCAATGCCAGAGAGCCCTCCATACAAGGCAAGCTGGTGAGATCTCCAATTGAAAAAAGGTGTGGAAGAAATAGATACTTTGTTAAAAAAAAATCATGTTATGCCTATTAGTCATAATAGTTTTATATTAATCCAATTATATAGAAATAATTTTATTCTCACAACAACGTTATAGATAAGTACAATTATCATTTTGTTGAGGAGAAAATTCTACAGACTAAGTGAAATATATATGTATCATGCAAATTTTTAGAGAGTGTATTGAAAGCAAAGATATGATCTCTGTCTGTCCTCCAGTACATAAGAAAGAAGTTAAATATAATAGTGTAATACAAAGAAGAATAGTGTTACAATCTTTGTCTTTGTCCCTGGTTCCTGGTACAAGGCTCTTAAAACCGTGGGATTTCCTGCATTATAGGAGTATCTTTCATTATTCATAAGCAGTCCCTTTTGATCACACCTGAGTTTGTGCTAATAAGCTGATTTAGGGTGTTGCTCCTACAGAGCCTCAGGATGGGACTAGTCACCAGAAAGAACAAGTGATCAAAGAGTTGGAAATTTCAGCTCCACCCACCAACCTCTAGAAAGGAGGAGGAGGGACTGAAGATCAAATTCTATAAAAACTCTTGAACAATGAGATTTGATGAACTTCCTTCCAGGTTGGTGAACAGATCACGGGGCTGGAAAGGCAGCACATCTGAGAGGGCATGGGAGCTCCCTATCCCAGCCCCTGTACCTTTCCTACTCATCTCTTATTTGGCTTTTTCTGAGTTGTATACTTTGTAATAAGCCAGGAAAGGTAAGTAAGTGTTTCCCTGAGTTCTGTAAGCCACTATAGTGAATTTTTGAACCTGAAGAGGGTGTTATGGGAATCTTTGACTTGTACTAAAGTTGGACAGAAGTTTATATAACCTGGGGACCCACTATTTGCAATTAGCATCATAAGTGGGGCACAGCCTTGCAGGATTGAGCTCTTAACTTGTGGGTCTGCACTAACTTTGGGTAGTTAGTATCAGAACTGAATTGAATTGAATCATCATCAGATACCCAGTTGGTGTCAAGAGAGTTTGACAACTGGTTGTTGGTATGGGATAAAACCCATATATTTGGTGTCAGAAGTGTTATGAGTAGAGAAACAATTTTTCCTATAGAAGATATATTACTTATTGTCAAGGTTAGTATTCTTCATTCTAGAGGAAATGTTTGACCTGGGTTTTACAGAATGCATAGGGTGTATTCATACTGGGATGGTCTAGGGGGCTTATTGGCAAAAGATAATGATTCCGACAATATAAGAAGTGTAAATACTAAGAAAGAAAAGACTAAAATTTGTCATTGTCTTTTGCTTTATTATCATCCTATGCAGATGATATTGTTATCTAAACAATAAAAATTGTTTATAATTAATAATTTAATTAGATAGAAGGTTAAAAGAAACACACATTAACAACTTACTTAGAAATCAATAACCAATTAGAAAATGTGTAAGAAAAAGGTCTAACTCACAATAGCAATAGAATTTAAAAAGTCATAGAAACAAACTGAATAAGTGATATACAAAATAGGAAACTATAAAACTTGGAAAACGAACATAGACACACTTGAATAATTGCAATGTCTTGCCAAGGCAAAAGATAGAAATAATCAAGATGGGAATATTTTAATTCTCCTCCGACTATTTAAACAATATAAATCAATGTGAATAAACATCTCATTTTCACAGGGTATGGGGAAATGAAGTTTACAAAATGTATTCTAAATTTCATGTAGAACACGTAAGTGATTAAAGAATGTATGTCAGAAGCATTTTCAAAAGCAATAGTAAAGAGGCATTATCTCTGCTACTATGATGGCACCAGACACAGGTATACATAGAAGAAAAGTTTCCCAAAAGAGGAGAGTAGTGGGAGGAGGAGGTGCTTTGAAAAGAAATGAAGATGGGATGCTGATTCTATGGAAACAACCAGTATTCAGAATAGATTTACTTACTATGTTTCTAGGCTACTGGAACAAAAGATGCTTTTAATAGTATGTTTAACAATGATAAAAAATATATGACCTTAAACAAGAGTCCATTTAAGTTACTTTTAAAATGGACAGAGCCTAAATGGTAAAAGGATTAAGTTTATCACTGAGAGACATGTACCATCATTAAGGTAAACCAGAAAATTTGGGAGGCCTTCTTGAAATACTGATATTGATGGAAAGGGGACAAAATGGACCTCATGTCTCCTGATGTGCCAACCGTTATATAGATTAGGCATTTCTCCTTTTAGGATCACATTGCAGTGGGAATGTCTTATAATACTTGCAGATTAAGCTCAATGGGGAGAAATCATCCCAAAGTGTCCCCTGTACTTGGCAAGAAAGAGATGCGGCATTATAACATACTTAAATTGTGAAACTCATTTTGGCTGAGAAAGCCGGGTCTTGGAATGTGCTTGCCAAGAGAGTAAAATGATACAAATATGCATGCTGAATTATACATAAATATCCATATATACATAGCCACCCACACACACCATGTTTGGGTGATTAAATAGACCAAAGATTTGTATTGAGCTCTTTAGATAGTCAAAGGGTAGTCTAGGAGGGCTCAGGATGCATTGTACTTCAGGAAAGCATTAAGCTCCCATACACAGTAGCATGTTTTCCAGAACCCATTTAATCTGGGTTCAAGGGGATTTGAGGCTCTTGAACTGTTAGGACTTGAAAGATGAGAATGGGCTGCTTATGACACAAACCACAAATCTTGAGCATATGGAAGGGGCTGACCTGCTGTGCTCCACAAATGAGAAATTTGTCTCTCTTGGCTTTTTAGGAGGTGCTATATGCTGAGACACTGAGAAAGAACAGCTCTACCCGCAAAGCCTGAAGTGACGCACGCGTTATTCACAACACCTTGCAATTTAAGTTTGAGGCTGAATCTAATGTGCTGGGAAAGAGGTCAATTGTAACAAACAGAGGTGAAAAGAGTCCCACAGCTGTAACTCTCACCATCAAAGTTTCTCAAGCAGATTTATATTTCAAATGGGAGGAGGAAAAAGGTTTGAGGAAATAGTCTTTTCCCTCTAAACAAGACAAAATGAAAATATTATGGTGTATTGTACCATGTAAAACTGACACCCCACACTGGAATGAATTAGCTTAGAAAACCTAGGGATGGGGTGAGGGCAGGATATGGTTCATATATAAAGGGTTATTTTATTTTATGTTATTTTATTTTAAAAAGTGAAAAGAAAACCTAAAGGTCAAATGATAAACGATGCTTAACCCATTTCCATTTTCTCCTTCACTTGCGATTTTGAGAGGTACTGATAGTTTACATTCTTTTCCTCTCCTCTCTGAGCCTGTAAAATATACACAATGTTAGTGAGCCGCAGAAGCTGAGCTATGTTTACATTAATAGTGCCTGGAATTAACTTCACCAGGTGACACTTGTTGCCTTATTAGGTAACAGTGGAAATCATTGGGAATCTCTAATTGCTCTCAGGGACAAGAGGAAACACCTGCACCCTCAGTCCTTCCTCCTCTCTAGGGCAAGCTTCTGCCATCCTTAGCAAATTCTCGGGTCTTATGCCTCCTCGGATCAGTAATTGCAGTCCTTAAATTCCACCCCCCCATGATGAGTATTTTCCTCCTGCTCATAAAGTCATCTTTCACGTATCCCTCTGAAATATATATATATTTCTTAATGAAATAATCGGTCCAAACAAATCAGTTTCTCTTTGGATGACACGCTGGTCTGCCTTGCCAGATAGAAGATGAGGTAAAACACGAAGGCGGTGTTGATGATAGTGATTAAAACACCAGCTTGACAGGACAATAACTATAAAATCTTGCTGCTAGTAATAATCTCTACAATACAACTGCAATACCAGCACACCATATGTCACAGCATAGCAATCCATTTCTCTGAGTGTCACTTACTTAAGCAGGTTCCAGAAGAGCCTATCATTATTTTTAAGTAGGGGGAAAGGACACAATTCCATTGCTGTACTACATTAGTCACTCTGGTTCTAGCCTTTAGCTGACTTATTTATTTTCATGAAAAGAAATCTATAGACTTCAAGGTATTAGATCAGATATCATGAGATCTGTGGTTTATATTTTTTGTTGTTATTCTTTGGAACATTTATTCCTTATCATGCAATCTTCTAAAAAGTGCAAGTTGTCTTTTTAATCATATTTAATTTGAACAACAAAGAGATTTCTGATTATTCAATCTCATATATATATATATATATATATATATATATATATATAAAAATGTGTGTGTGTGTGTGCATGTGTGTGTAGTTGTACGTACAAGGTACTCAGTACCTACAACTGTACTAACAGATGGAACTTAAGGCCAGAACAGAAACCAACAGCAACAGAAGGACAAAACAACAATTTGGCAAAAGAGAATCTTTAGGACTTACAATAATAAAGGTAACTTGCCTTTAATTTATGTTGGACCATGACAAGGGGGTCTCCTACATCACAGTAAAGGAACAGTGGCTCATGTAACTATCTCCAGTCTTCAAGTTTGCAAAGCAAAAATGTTGATAATGAATAAATTAATTGTTTTGCTGGAGTGAAAGGGAAAAAAAAATCATTTTCCCTAGCAAAATGTTTGTTGGAAAGGAGCTATTATGTGATTTGTAAATTTATTGCTTCTAATTTCAGAAAGACTTGTTTTACTTTGTGTTATACCTCATATTAATAAATTATTGGAGATCACTGGACAAATCACTTAGTGTTTCTTTGACTCAGTTTCCCCCTCTGTAAAGTGAAGGTAATGATACCTACCTCAGAGGGTGGCTGTGATGATTAAATAGTTAATATATGTAAAGTGCTTAGAACAGTTCCTGGATCATAGTAAATACAAGTGGTTGCTACTATTCTTATTTTGTTATTGACAAGAGTTAATTGTGGAATCAGGGAGACTGAACTCCAGTCCTGGACCACCAATTGCTAGCTGGTTTACAGTAAGCCACTTTAAGCCTCTTTAAAATGAGGACAATGATAGTATCTTCCTTAGGCTGGGAAGAGTAGATGAGATCATTTGTGGTAAGCCACTCCTGTGTCTGGCACAGAGTAAATTTAGCTGTTTATAATAATAATAATGAAAATACTTCCAAGATTTCACTTTGTCACATTAAAATAAAAAAATGAATCTACCTAAGCAAGTAGAATTTGCTCATGTTTTGCAACCTTTTAAATCCACGAATTCCAACAAAATTAATTGTCTTTTCCCTGAGTACATCCAGATAATCCCTGATTACCCACCTGTTACATGAGGCTTTCTCAGAATTTGATGTAAAATTCTGAAACAAATAAATCATACTACTATAGGGACTGGTGCAAATATTTCTGCTCCAATGTAAGGTAAAATTTAGCTGGATTTCAGGGAGAAGACAAGTAGTAGCATCTCTTTATGTGCTTCTCCAGCAAGGTGGTATTTCAAACACCCCAGCAGATGGGCGGGGAAACCATGGGACAGCTGGTCAGAGAAAGACCCAGAATGCTAAATCCATCATGGCCCCCTTTTTCTTTCCTCGTTAATTCTTTGACCCTTATTTGATTATATAACTTAACAACTATCTCTCTAGGCAAAAAAAAAAAAAAAAAATGTACCTAGTTCTCACTACCACTCTTTAGAGGCTTGTACAGTTCTTGAGGCATAAACCAAGAGGTTTTTCCTAAATGGGAAGCTGGCAGGAAACTTTCACCTGCTCTGCAGGCAAGCAGCACTTTTCAGTGAATCTCAATGAACTCAGTGCAACTGCTCTTTTGTTTCAATGTTTGATGTTGCAGGTGGAGAAGATATTTCACTCCTATGAGTACTATAGGTCGGACTACCTCATTCAAACAGAAACGTATCACCAAAGATTTAAAAGAAAAGGATGAAAGAGGAAATATGACCATACACAGAAGGGGAAAAAAAATGTGTTCTATTTGGTTTTTACACAGACTCTTAGGTACCTAAATCAGACTTACCCAGATGTGCACTAAATCTGTTTCTGTACTTTCATATCGTTCACTCTCGTTGAGATTGAGCCAGTGATGTCCCATGGAGATACCGCACGCTGTCCACTTAGGGTTTCTTTTCTAATTAATGATTAATGCCATCTCATAATTACAGACAGTAGCAAGTTCAATAATGTCAAGGATAGCCGGAAAGTTTGAATTCCTGTGGCTTTCTTTTCAGCCTATTACTAACTTGTAGGGCTAATTTGCAACTTTACCTTATATTTGTCTCTTCTACAGCAAGGAACAAAATGCCAAAACAAAGAAAGAGTCTTCTGGAAAGCAAAACCTCAGGTCCTATTTGGGTAGCCGATGTCACAGATCCAGCTCCGTGAAGGTAGTTACGCTGGCAAATGTTTTTTTAAAAAGTTTGGGTTATTATGCTAATGTTAAGGAGTATTAAGAAGTTGTGATTTGGATTTCGAGTTTCTCTTGAAAAACTTGAAATTCTGGCAGCTTTAGACCAGAACACCTGCATGGTAAATTTGTGTAAGTAGCTGTTGCTTCCTTGAGATGGAGTTTTTATTCTCCACTTTATGAGAGACTTAATAATGCTCTCCTGCCTTCTCCATCCACTTCTCACTCATTTACTGTATTTACATGACCTTGTAGAGTCCAGTTTTAGCAACCATCCTACTAAGTCAGTGTAATTAGAAGACCCTTGTCCTCCACCCCCATCCTGGATATCTGATCATCCTTGGTATTTGACCAAATTCCTCATCCTCCGTCATTCCCCAGGTAATATCTGACTACACTGGCCTTCTTTGAGCAAGAATCCTATTAGATCAGTTGAGCAAAGAATTAGCCTACTCTCTTAGTAATTTTCCATTCATTGATCACAGTATCCCCTGACCTTGCTCCTTGGCTAAAAATCCTCATTTTTCCTTGTTGATTCAGAGTCAAGCCCAATCTCTCTCCCCTGCTATAAAACCCCATTACAGTAATCCCTGCCCTGGTAGTCCTGAATGTTCTGCCTTACCATTATTTTAACAGCGTCATGAACAATTTTTTTCTTTAACATTATGTAGATATTTCTAGACAAATTCTTCAAAGAAACATAAAACTTAAAAATCTACAATATAGGCCAGGTGCAGTGGCCGATGCCTGTAACCCTAGCACTTTGGTAGGCCGAGGTGGGAGAATCACTTAAGACCAAGAATTCAAGACCTGAGCATGAGTGAGACCTGTTTCTACAAAAAAACAGAAAAATGAGCCAGGTGTGATGGTGCACACCTGCTACTCGGGAGGCTGAGGCAGGAGGATCACTTGAGCCCAGGAGTTTGGGATTGCAGTGAGCTATGATGATGCCACTGCACTCTAGCCTGGGCAACAGACGGAGATTCTGTTTAAATAAACAAACAAAAAATCAATAATATAACTTATTTAAAGGCAAAAAAATCATCAATGAATAGGTTTGTTATTCTAACATTGAACAATTTGTCCAAATATGTGGACTATTAGTTAATATAATTTATGTTTTACTAAATACAGATAATATGATCACTTTATATAAATCTCTATTGCAGTATTTCCAGGTAATTCCTAATTGCTTTTTAATTTATTTCACTAACTTTATTCTTGAGTGTTTCATTTTAATTATTACTCAATATATTTTCTATGTATTCCAGTGGGTACTAGAGCAAGCAAAAAAAAAAATAGAAAAAAATATATTTTCTATGATTAAATGAAATGTATATAGTCACTTACTTTTTATTAACATTTTCAAGGTACAAAAGAAGTGGATAAAACATCAAGTGTCAGTATTCTGTGTGCTGTCTACACCTATGTCTTAGAAGCTTGAGTTCATCTAGCCATAGTTTATTGCTTCTTGATATTTTCTTTCCAATCAGTGCTCAGATGTTCATTTGCTTTTGGAGTTATTTTATTTTTAGAGAGTTTATTCTATTTCATAATACCATGCTATTTACTTCTATATACTGACATATTTAGCTTCAAATAAAATATTCAAACACTTTAAGCTGATTTATTGTAAGTATTTGTGGAAAAAACACCTCCAGTTTACATAGCTTGTACTTGGTTAACTTTAAATATTAAAGTGCATTTGTAATAAGTATCAGAAAGGCTTTATTTGTTGTATCATAATATAAAATCAGTTTAATTTTAATAAATTAAAAAGTAAGTCTCTACCTATGCTATGAAGTTAGACTTTTTAAAATGAAAAATAACATGATCATAAATACCATATTGCAAGTGATAATTTTCATGGATAATTGACATGTCATTATCTATGTCATTTGATATTTTGCAAATACCAACTGCTATTATTCTAATAATGTAAAAACATAAAGTTGTACAGCAAAAGACTAGGTTTACAAAACTGCAGTGACTTAGGATATTCAGTGTTTAAAAACAGCTTCTGCTAAGTCTTGATTTAATTCTTATTTAATAGAAAGTGAAGTAACCAACAAATTGCTTTACATGTTTTTATAGGTAAACAAGATTTAAATTACCAAATAATTCATAAATTATATTTTTATTCCATTATCCCAAGACATTCAAATGGTCTCTTGAGTCCCTTACCTCAGAGAAGGAGATTGCTGAGGTGATTTTGCAGAAGAATCAATGAAAACAATATTTTAGCCCAAACTATTAAGAACATTAAGGACTCTGCATGTGTTTATTGAATGAATTACCTTCAAGGTTTATTATTAACAAAGTGCTGTAGAATACCACTCATTTCACTTTCAATAATGCAACAGTATTGATATGAAGTCATTAAGTGTGCATTTTAGTCACTCAATAGATAGCTGTTGAATGAATGAATGTGCATATGGCCATGGTTATGTTTTTGTTTTGCTTTCTTTCTTTGTTATTGTTTTTGCTGATGTTGTTATTCTTATTTTAGTGGAAAATACTGTGCTAAGGTAGAAGAGTTCCAAATGAAGGCAAATCAAAGTAAGAGGTTTGCTGTTATTCAATCAACAGTATTGAATGCCAATACTTCCTGCTCATAGTAAAAGGTAGTATCTTGACTTGTCTGCTTCTGAGTACCTATCTAAAACTGTCCAGAAGTTTTAAAGATGTAGGTTAGCTATCAAATTTTATTATGCATGAATTTAACTTAGAACTTGTAAAAATTTGAATTCCCATCCTCTATACTTGGAGATTCTAATTCCAAAGGACTAAGTCTGTAAGGACAAAAAAATCTCCAGTTTAAACAGGTAAGCCACATAATTTTTTAGCTGACTATTTTTAGGACACATAACAAACATTGCATGTTTATTATAAAATATTAATATATAATAATATTTAGGCATTGCCTGTTTTGTACCCTTTCAGTACATCCATACCCAACCCCCAAACATGATCATTGAATAAGATTTAATGCCATGCATTTAGCTTTAATCAATGATATAAAAATTGGCCATATAGTAGAACCCATTGTTTGTAGGGTATACATTCCAAGACCCACAGTGGATTCCTGAAACTGCAGATAGTTCCAAATTCTATATATACTATGTTTTTTCCTATACCTACCTACCTACCTATAATAAAGTTTGATTTATAAATTAGGCATAGTAAGAGATCATCAACAATAACTAACAAAAAAATTAATAAAAATGATGTGAATGTGCACTGTCTCTTTTTCTCAAAATAATATTATTTTAGGCACTATTGCTGGACCACAGTTGATTGCAGGTAACTGAAACTGCAAAAATCAAAATCACAGACAAGGAGAGAATACTTTATAAGATACTATAATATTCTTTAAAACAGCTATTGAAGACATTATAAGGTATTATATTTTATTGAAACCATATTAACATTTAAAAAATATCTATCACTTCTTTAATGTCTAAAAAAACTGAATGCTCAGTTATAATAAATATAACAGTTTTCATTAATATATTTCTTCTTTCTGCTTATCTGCTTATCTCTATCTGCTTTCTCTTTCTCTCTCAATAACAGATGCATATCAAAATCACTAGGAAAGTAGTAGTTTTAAAATCCACAGGCCTATCTACTCTAATAGAATGGAATCTTATTGGAGGTGTCCTCTAGTATTAATTTTAAAAGTATTTTCTAGGTATTTCAGATTTATACCCCTTGACCTCTCAACTAAATTAAAAACCACAGCAATAGGCAGTGAAAAAGAGGTCATCCTCAGGATATAAATTAATATAATAAAATTATTACCCTGTTCATAACCAGCTTCTATCACCAGATCTGCATGCATTATAATCAAACTAACAGAAATTCCAGATTCACCACTAGCGCAGTTGAGTAATTTTTTTAACTGGTGATTTTATGAAGACATGAATGGAAGAGAATATTATACCTAACAGGGAGAAATGTCTTCATTTTGATTTTTGTTTTTTCTCACATTTTCTCTCTCTCTCTGTCACTCTGTCTGTCTCTTTCTCTTTTCCTCTCTCCTACCGAAATCCCCCCTTTATCCTAAGGCATACAGTCCTCTCACCCCCACATCTTGACATACCATTGTTATTATAGTAATTGTACTCTCTGACTTGGTCTAGGTCTGGTAACTAGTCACACAAAGAGCTAATTATTGAGAAAACAAGGATAGCCAAGGAAGAAAGGAATTTTTAATACCACAGACAGTCTCCCTCTGACTAACAGAGATAGTGGACTTTTACCGGATGGGATGGGCAGTGTGCCTTGGCGCAGGTTGTAGTGTAACAACAAAGGGCTGGGTGCACTGGGGCAGGTTGTGGGGGATGGTGCATCAGGAAATCTGCTCAGGGGCCTTCAGAATCTCAGCTCCTATATCTTGTAGAAAATCCACCATTTCTGGGAAGCAACTCAAAAGGTCAAGCAGTTAGTTAAGGGAGAGGATTTTATAGGGGTCATTCAAATTTGTACAATGAGGGGCCAGCTACAGACTGACATCCCATCCACTCCCATTTCACAAGAACAAAAGCTGCTCTTCTTCAGATTCAATTTCCTCTTTATAAGTAAAGAACAAATTCAATTTTCTTCCCTATCACTTCAGTAAAAATACAGTCAACTAAAACATATGCCTGACTTGAATATACTGTAGTCAATTATGTTAGTATATTTAAAGTCAGACAGTATCAAGAGCAAGAAGTTATTAAGCAAAAGATGATCAGAAAATTGGGGCATTAGAGAAAACAAATTTCCCACAGATTATCTAGAACTCTTGAACATGGTGGAGACAGAACAGTGAGGGTGGTGTAGTGTCATGATTGAAAGAGTGAGGGGACTTGCTGTTTTGTTCTGGCGTCAATCTCAAACGTCACTATCAGGCTAACTGACACAATAAAATGGATCTGTATTCATTGAACTGATAAATATTCATAGTAAGATTTAAACATTTTTAAGAAAAAAGCAGGTATTAGGATCACTTTTGAAATTTCACTAAAAATAAACCTACCCTCCCAAAAAACAAAATTAACTTTGCTTAATATTAATACTGCATTTGCTGAAAACTTCCATATCTGAATGGCCATGTTTACATGTAGTTCATCATGGCTCACTGAAACATTTTGCAGTTTTCACCCTTCTTTCCTTTGGACTTTGGTCAAAACAGGTACTTTTAAATGCTAAATAATTTCAAAATACCTAAATTCTCAGGACAATAGAAATGCTTGAGTCCTACAGCTCTTTTATTTTTAATAAATAAACTATGAACTGTACTAATATGACACATAAGGCAAACAAATCCACAAAATGTAAAGTATATATTACAATATTTTTCAAAAGATTCATGATAAATACATTTAGCTAAAGTAACTAAGCAGTAGGCAAACACTTCCTATGCAGGCAGAAGCATTGCTTTTGCTCTGGAAGGTCATGATTTTTGAAATGGCAATCCAAGTAGGAGTATTTTGCCCCTAGAGTCTTCATTCAGAGTATTTTCCAGTGGTGTCACAAACAGATAAATGCACCTAATTACTAGATTGCACATCCTGATGTATGTTTATTTGACTATGCAAACAACCCACCAAATGTACAATTTTCTCTTCTTAAAAAAAGTAGTAATTTAAATGCAAAAGATATGTTAATCAGCATTATCATTGAGATTTTTCATATGTCAAGTTAGGATGCTTGGAATTATCCCTTTGCTGTCAGTAATAAAGCAGCTTACATTGGAAATCCATTATGGAAACATCTCAAGAAACTCAGTAAAATGGAACTCATAGTCCCCCACCAGACTAAGGCAAGCATGGTGTCAAAAGACAAAATTACAACAAATTCTGTTTAAAGATCTTAATTGGCTTTTATTTGCAATTCTAGAATTGGGCAACACCTCATCCTACAAAATCAAATGAGTGCTCCATTGAGCTGAACAGAAGAGGTTGGCTTTATAGACAGAAAAGGCTGAGAAAAGCAGAAACAGAAAACAAAAAGCGAATTAGCAGTTTCAAAGTTGTTTTCCTTGTAAAGAGTAAAGCAGAGGGGACTTCTTCATCATGGCAGCTAAAACAAGTCTGTTGGGGGACGTGGCTCTCTCTCTCTTGATTTCTCAAGAGGTCAGATAAACAACTTAGTTTGGCTTGGTGACTTGAAATTTAGCATGAGTGACTCCATCTTGCTTTGGTCTGTTGAGCCTAGTGCAGGAGCTCAGTCCAAACCAATGGCCTCCTATGCATTGTATTTAACAATGGTGCTGGCTTTTATATAATAATTTGGTGGGTACAAACTGTTCCCAACAAGAATAAGGAGAGGTAAAGTCCAAGCTATGATACTGTAGAAAAGAGTCCGTAAAACATTAAGAAAAACAAAATTTGAAAATGAAGGAACTAAATAGAAGAATGTGGTCTCCCAAATTACTGTTCAAGTTCTTTTGAAGTAGAAGTAGTCATTGCAATATGAAAATATGAAGTTGAGGAGTTTTAATCATTCCAGCATTGGTGGGGACTCAACCAGCAGAAGGGCACTCCCATAATCATCTTCTGCAGTAATTGTTATTTTAATTGGCTGAAATAAACTATAATGCCCTCAGGCCGATGATAAAACTGTATAAGTAAGCAGTTTTATTCCCTTTAGGAAAGAGACCCACTAAGAAAGTTTGTACTTTGAATTAAGAAAAAAAAACAGAGTATTTTTACTCATTTTATCAAAACCAAATTGTCTGAAAACTTCTCCCCCTGTTCTCTCCATCACACTACTACGTTTCAAATTTTCAGACAGAAAAGTTTCATTTGGGAAGGGGGGCTGCTTTCTAACTAGTAATTTACCTCAAACCGTCTCCAAACCTCCACCCCTATCTTCCTACTTCTCTTCCAAGGCCTTAAGAACTCTAAAGCCTTATTATTTGGTTACAAATTCTAATTAATAAACAAGGTGGATATTTAAAAACTTCTGGAAACATATCCTTTAAAAAATGCAATCATTTCCTTCCTGGTACATTCAACTGCATACTTTCTAAATATAAAGTCATGTATATAACCCTATACTTGATGGTATGGGGTTGCAGAGATAAAAATGCCATTCACTTCAAGTTTAAAAGTAAGGTAATGAGATGCATCTAAAAGTTTATGTACTGGTAGAAACAATAGAAGTGCTATTTAAGAAATCCAATTATTTTATTTGAGTATAGGATGAATTTCAGTTTGGCGGTGTAGACATGGAGACCTGTTAGGAATAAAATGAGTTAGCTCAGAAAAAAGAGCAAGAAAGCTCAAAAAAGTTGAGGTTGCAGTGGGACCCTGCAAAGAATGGGTAAGAGACTTGATCTGAAAGTAGAAACATTAGCATAAGTGACTAATTATATCATCAGGATAAAAAAAGAGATGAAAGATCGAAAACCTAATGGTAGTGGTATAAATCCCAGGAGACTGAGAAAACAGCAAATTCAGGGAAGAAAATAATGTTGAAGTGAAAGATGATTAGCTTATGTTGAGGTATGCCAAGTCAATGACACATTTATATTTGTTTAATATTTAGAGATCTACATTTGTAGACATTATTTCTAGAATGAGTGAAAGCAGTGGAAGAGAAATAACACTTATAGATTTATTCTTCAGCATTCCCAGGAACTAAAGAGAGTGTTCGGTCTTCTCAAATGCAAATATTGTGTGAAAACACAGTGTACATTTATCAATTTGGAAAATTATCTACGATAAAAACCTTATAAACTATGCCAGTAGATTAAATATTCAAGTAATATAATTTTAACAAATTTTCTACAACCTTAAGCATCATAGCTTGATACTCTGAGAGACCCTGTTATTAAGACAACTAAAATTTCTCCATACTTTCCAAGATATTGAAAAGTGAACTATTCTCGAAACAAAATAATTTTGAATGCTCTTCCCTGATCTGTCCAGCCAAATTTTTAAACCAGTTCTCACGTTGCAACTTTTTCATAAAGGCTTGTACTAGGGATTTTGTTTGCTATTTCTCCTTCCACAGTCCTTATAGATGGTTAGATACCTTGAGTGTTCAGTATAACCTTCAACTGAATCAAGTGTCACTTTTTTTTGATATCATAGATCTATAACCCATTCTGGAGACTGACAAACTTACCAGGAAACATTACAGAAAGGAAGACAACAAAAACAAACCAAAACCAAACCAAAACAAAAAATCCAGCCAAATTATATATGGGAGAATCTAAGAAACAGACTCTAGAAAAAGTACCACCAACCTGATGTGGCTTTCCTGAATGTCTGTAAATCACAAAGAAACAATCAAAAAAGCTAACTTTCTGTCATAGTGAATTTATCTCCCGCGTGGAGATGATGGAAGAAAAGTAACTAAAAATTGTTTATATCCATTTCACTCAGACCTAAAATACTTCTGTTTCTTCTTTCACAAACTGAATGACCCCCTTTTTCAGAAAAACAGAATTTGTGTGTCCATAGAGATTCAGTGACTAGGGGCATACACATGTATCAAAATGGCTGTCGACAGACTACTTAAAGTGGACTTCTTTAGAATCAATAATAAGTCCCCTGTGGAATTCCTAAGAAAGAGGCAATATGGAAATTACTACATTTTCTAGTGAATAAAATGATTCAAATTTAGAAGGACTTTAGTAAGATCTTTCCCATATTGAAAATTAATTTTATTTTTATATTTTAGAAATCAGGGGAAAATAAAATTTTCTTTCCTTTGAAGGACATTTATAAAAAAATCTTAAAACAAATGTATTAATAGGTTGATGGACCTACCTGTGGTAAAGAACATGTTTTCTGATGATTGAAGCCAAGATGAGGATTTCCTGCAGACCAAGGTTTCTTCAAGTGCTTCAGGGTCCCTGTCTGCTACTTTTTTGTCTAATGTATCTTCACCCTGCAGCCCTTAATGATAGTGTTCTCTAAGGACCTAAAAAGGGGAGAAAAAGACATTTTTGAAAAGACTTCTGAGTTATAGCAATGTCACCTTGCACTTGTTTTAGTTGTGCATTCAGAAATATAAAACAGAAATATCTTGTTATAGAAGTCAGCTTGCTGAATATGGGGAAAGGGTGGAAAGACAAGCCATATTCAATTAGCATTAAAAGAACAAAGAAAAACAAAGGATTCTCACCGTATACAAGGCCAGTTTGGTTTTGAGAATCACTTTTACAAAGGATGTTACTGCATTTTGTTTGAGAATGGGGCTGGCAGGAGTGCTCAGAATTGGAGAAAGAATCCTGAATGATGTCATTATTCAATATATATTTATGAAGTACCTACTACATGCAGTTACAATGATGAACAAGATAGCTATAGATTATAATTTTGCAGGATTTATAGTGCCATTGGATAAAAGATAGTAAATATGCGATTATAATGCAATGAGATAAATGTGATCATAGGTCATGTACATGATTGTGATGGGGGCTACATATTCCCTAAACTTGGGAGGAGAGAAGAGGGTCAGGGAAGTCTTCCCAGCAGAAAAGTTCTCCATTGAGGGAGCCAAAGAAACTATGGTGGTTAACCAAGTTAGACTACAGGATTCACAGTTACAGAGAAATACATATAAGAAGGAGAAAATGCAAAAGAGTGAAGGTGTGAAAGAGAGCTAAGTCTGGAAAGATGAGAAGACACATTTCACCTTGACTTCTATTCCTTGTTTAAGAGGATGAACTGGAACTTACAAATCACAATCACATTTTGAGCAAGAAGAGCAATGCCTAGCAGTGTCAGGCTCTCTGAAGGCTTTAAGAAAGTCTTACTGAATTATGTTAACTATCTTACTTTTTAACTCATTAATAAAAGTTTTTCTAAAGCTAATTTTAAAGAGTTTCAATTTAATGTGTTTGAGAACCTAAATCAAATGAATATATGTAACATATGTATTTTTTTTAAGAAACCAGCTTTTATTTTTTAAAATATGAACAAAGAAACAAGTTTTTCTTTGAATTTGGCTAAGCTGAGATGCTGATAAGATGGCTGTTTGCAAATGGACCAGTTTGTGTCCACGGAGTAATATATATAGGCTCTCACATAAATATGCATACACATATGTATGCACATGTATTCTTTTCTCCCTTTCTTTTCTTTTTTCCTTTCTTTTTCTTTTTCTCTTTCTCTTTGTCTTTTTTTTTTTTTTTTAACTCTTCTAACTTTTGGAACCATACTGGTAAACCTAATATGTTTAGGAATTTTTTAATACTTTGGGGAAATAAGTTATTTGTATCTAATGAACATATGCAACAGCCAATTAACAAAATAATAAAAAAATGGTGTATTTCAAGTATTAAAATTGATTTGATCTAAAGTTCTGAAACAAAGTCATTCAAGCATATCAACTTACTCATGGTTTGAAAAGTGGATTTGCATGATCCTCTAGGTAAAGTGGGGTTTTCAACTAAACTTCATGAAAAAGACAGAGGGAAGAAGGGTCCATGTTTGAAAAGCATAAGAATGGTAGTTATTCCAGATTTTAGCCCACACAGAAGGAGAACACTAGTCACCATATAGACCTGCTTCTGTTCGATAGTTGCAGAGCCCTGACCCCATTATCTTTTGCCTTAAACTCCAGAAAAAAAAAAAAAAATTCTTAAAGGTGAGATACTGCAGGTGATTGGGTACAAGGGGATAATGTGTTTTCTTAAGCATAAATAGAATTGCTGAGCCTATGGGTAGGTTTTGTTCTCATAAATGAACTTTGTGCACCAGATTTAAGCTACTTTCCCATCAGCTTGGATTAGACTGAGATATGTGCATTTTCAAGACCTGCTTGTGGATCTAAAAACCATAATATTGAATGAACTAAATAATATTTCTGCTGAATAGAACTGAAAATAGTTCAGTTTAGGCTAACAAATTTGTAAATACCTATTGTTAAAAATCCATAGCATATGATAATACATAGACACTACACTGTATCCTTTCATAAGTATCATGATACTTTGTAACACATCATCATATTATGCTAAACTTCAAATACTGTTAACCAAACATGTGTTCAGTTATAGACATATGCTGTAAGATCCAAGTGAAAAAAAAAAAAAAAAAAAAAAACACCTCTACTCCGTCTAAAACCCCTCAAAGAAGTAAAAAAGTAATGTTTTTAAATTTTTTCATTTACTTATTTTTTATGGTTTCAGGTATCAAGTTAACAAACTTGTACCATTATACGTATGGTATATTTTGTTATGTTCTTTTAATTGGTCAGAGAAAGTGGTTCTTTCTTCTCCCACTGAAACCTGCTGTAGTAAAAACGTGTTGTGTTTGCCCACCCAGAGCTACCCCCCCACCATCTTCCATAAACAGATAAACTCAATTACTTGTTTGAGACCACATTTCCTTCATTTGGCTATAATTTTGATGGAACACTTATCCTGATGTACTGACAAAGGGATGGCAAATGACCAAAATTAGGTCAATCAAAATTTCTCCCAGGAATTTGTATCCTGAATAAAATGAACTAAGGATAGCAAACAATTGGAGCTTATTCATTCTGACTGTGGGACTTTAATGATTCTCTCTGTTTGTTTTAAATCCCAGAATCCCAGGAGTTGTCCTATTTCTGTCTTTCTTGAAGTCTGGTTGTTCTGCTTTTCCATCCATTCTGTGAGCCGTGAACTGCCCCGTATATTTCAAATATTTTCTTTTTTCTTTCTTTTTTGTTTTCCTTTTCTGTTTCTTTTCTTCTCTCCCTCTCTTATATCTCTCAATCTCTCTTTTTCCTTCTCTTGCATCATAAGTGAGCCATAGATGGTTTCTATTGCTTGTAAACAAAGAACGCCAACTGATACTAGAAGAGTAATAGCAAAGCTGATTAGGATGAAGCAAGTGCTAAAAGAACTGTATTACAAGGCAAAAATTTAAATATCATGAGAGACAAACAAACAACACGTTACAAGGGGTGTAAAGGAGGGACAGCTAGCTCGTGTTTATTAAAATTAAAAAAGGTTTTGTGGAGCAAATAAAAGATTTGTTTAGCACATGGGCATTATCTTCAAGTTCTGAGATTCTTTCCTCTGTGTGATCCATTCTGTTCTTGAGGCTTTCCACTGTGTTTTGAAGTTTCTTGAAAGCCTCCTTCATTTCCAAGATTTCTCTTTGTTTTTTCCGTAGTATTTCAATTTCTTTAGAGAAATTTTCATTCATTTTCTGTACTGTTTTGTGGTTTCTTAATGCTGAGTTTCTATTTTTCTCTTCAATTCCATTGAGTTTTCTCACAATCCATATTCAGAATTCTTCCTGTGTCAATTTAATTGTATCATGTAAGTTGTTATTTATTGATGAAGATCGAATATTTTCTTTTGGGGGAGTCTTTTTTCTATGATCCTTCATATTTCCAGTGTTCTTTCACTGCTTCTTTCTCATCACGCTATTTTGTCAAGAACTGGGGGTGCTGGGGCTGGGTTGTAGCTTTAACACTGGAACCCCAAAGGGGTGTTCCTTGACAGTTGCTAGAGACATGCGCTCTGGTCCTGTATTGCCTTAGAGGTGTTTTAGCCTGTTGGGTTGTCCCTGACCTGTTGTCTTCATCTCTTGCCAAAGGAGATTAGTAAATTTGGACCTCTTGCTTATTCCCCAGGTGGTGAATCACTCTTGTGTGAGTGACTCTGCTGTCTGCTAGTTTGTGAAGGAAAGGCACGTGTTGGGCTATGGGGTTACCCTCTCTTGTTGCTTGTAGTTTGTGTGGAGGAGTCGATTATCAACATATTCCAGTACCTTTGTTTTGGGCTCTAAACCCCCCAAATGGGGTATACCAGTGCCCCAATCTTTGGGAAATGTCTTGTCACTCTCAGGGTTACTTGAGCCCTGTTGCTGCTTTAGGTGGGGTAAGAAGAGCAACAGGTGCCTGCAAGCCTGAGAGCATATACTTCTGTGGTTGCTTAATCAGCTGCTAAGGGAGAGCTGCTAATATGTTATTCAGGGCTCTTTCGCCACACTTGTGAGACAGCCCCAGGTGTAGCGTGTCAATTGGCGCAATTGCTGAGGTCTCTGGCCAAGATTTTCCTTCCCGGACCGAAAGCCCCAAAGCTGGCAGTGGCCTAGGCACCAAGTGCAAGCCCTAGCGTTATGTTCCTAGCACACGATCATGACCGACCCACTGGACTGATTAAACAGTCTGTCCCCTCTTGCTTAGTTCCAAGGTCCCACAGATTCACCCCAGTCACACAGAGAAGGCAACTTTTCTCCTTTCTCCCTACCTCCAAGGTGTAGCCTGCCCTGCCAGGCTGGGGAAGGGATGTTGCCTGGGACAGCTGCACGTTCCAATCCAGAAAACCTCTTCTCTCCTTTCTCCCGTCTTCCAAGGGTGGGTCTGCCCTGCTGTAGGAGAAGTCAAGCAAGTCAAGCCGGAGAACTGGGGGAGAGGCACTGCCAGAGGCTGCTGCACGGAAAGAGGCTTCTTTCACTTCTCCGCCCCTCCAAGGGCGGAGTTTGATCAGGGTTAGGTAGAAGCAGCTGGGTGGGGAGAGAAGCTCCTCCAGAGGCCAAGGGGCTGCTCTACCACGAAATTGGCCTATCTTTTACGTTGCCCCTCCACAGGCGGAGCTTGTTAGGCGTGAGGTAGAAGTGGTTGGGTGGGGCAACTCAGCTGGGAAATCGGCTTCTTTTGTTACTCTGCCCTTTCTCGGGCAGGGTTTGACCTGCCAGAGGGAAAAGGCAAGCGGCTGGGGGTGGAATGTTCAGAAAGCGGCTTCTCTTGCTACCCCCGTCCTCCAACTTTGGGGCTTGCTCTGCTGGGCAGTGGCAGTGGCGCCGCCCCAGTCCGTTCCCTGGACCTGTCCTGCTGGGCTGGAGAGGGGATGACGCCCAGTTCGGCAACGCCCCCAGCGTTTCTAGGCTATGGATCCCCCAAAATGGTGGCCGCCCACCCGTGGAGAGTCAGCACTGGAAGGGACTATTGGGGGGCAGCAGGTGCTGGACCTGGCAGGCTGTCCCCTCCGCTTCCCTGACACACTGACTGGCGCCCGTCTGGCAGGGAGACCCACACACTCCATCCCACTCTGTGCTGGCTGAATCTTTGGCAGTTTCCAGGGGCAGAGCCTCTACCTTGGCGTTCACCTCCCGTGGTCTGGACCCAGCGAGCGCCGGAGGCAGAAGCCTGTCTCCAAACTCCCTCCCTGGGATCCAGGAAGTGTCCGCTCAGACCGGACCCTCGCTCGCCCAGTGCGGGCCTCGCACTGCACACTGGAGAGTTCAAAATGTCCCCCAACTTTGACTCTTCTCCACACTGCCTGTCAGCCTGTGCCTCAACTTCACACTGACTTCAGACACTTCCCTGCCTGAGTGGATGTGGAGGTCGATGGAGGAAGAGGCCTCCTCCTGTGGGTCAGGTAACACTGCCTCCGCCGTCCACGCTCTATTCTCTGTTGTGTTTCTCACACTCTCCAAACTTAGTGGTCGATTCTCCAATTAACCTTTCCCCCCCCCCCCCCCCCCCCCCCGGGCGCTGCTTGTCCCCCGCTGCTTCTCTGCAGATTCCCCATGGTGTTCCTGTGGGAAAGCCATCCACGCATGTGTAGCAGTCCTTGTTCTTCGCCTCCCACTCTGGAAGCAGAGAGCCAGGAGGTCGCCAGTAAACCACCATTTTTCCCCTTCCTATTTCTCAATATGTGTTGTTTAAATAGAAGGGTTTGTTTAATACAGATCACGTGACACTCTGCCACACTTATCTTCTGTTTCACTTTATTAAGTCAACCTGAATTTCTGCCACCACTGAATCAAAACGATCACTGTACACATTCTGCAATGGATACGGCCGGTTCACTTTGGATCCTAAGCATTTCTAACATATCCATGCAGAAATACCTATCAAATAATGACTATAGCAGATGATGATTGCAGCCCAATTATCTCAACAGATACAGATGCCAAAAAGTTAAAAAGAAAAAAAAAAAAAAAGGAGACAGTGATATGAATGGGGAAAAAAACCAAACACAAACAATGCTAAAGGAAATTAGAAGGAAAAATAAAGACTGTCAAAGGATATTACTATTGAGCAAACTACAGGACACAAAAAGGAAAAGAAAATTAAAAATAATTTATATTCTACCCTGAGGCATTGAAATATAAAAACAATGGAGAAATTTTAATTGGGCAAATAGCCTCTAAATGTTTGCTTAATACCATTACTTCTCTCCTTAAAACACAGCTACAGTGATGACACACTTGACATTAGTTCACAATCCATTTTCCTCATCAATGTTTAAATTCATGAACAGAAAATTCCAGTTTCTAGTTTGGTTCACATGATGAACACAAATAAATATGTCCTCCTCCCTCCGCTTTAGGAAGAGAGCATTGAAATAATAAGTGGAAGATGATATTAAAACAGATATCAACACAATTTGTATGGAAAATTAGACAGGTCAAAGGGGATGCTTGTCAAGTAAATAATAGAGAAAGAGAAGGAGAAGAAGAAAGAGAAGGAGAAAGAGAGGAAGGCAAGGAAGAACAGAAGAACTAACACACACACACACACACACACACGCACACACACACCAGTTCTTGATCATTTTGAAAACTTCAAGGGTTTAGGTGAGCCTGATTTTTCCAGGGATCATTCATTTTCTGGCCATGTTTGGTATCTGCTCTACCCCCTAACCCCATTCTTAATTTGCTGTAGGTTGCTTGGCTTACAGAAAATTGTGTCATTCAGAAACATTAGGATCACAACAGGCTGATTAATAACTGTGTTGAAAAGCTAAATTTTAGTGATAGACTACATAAATCTCTCTTACATGAGATGCCAGCTCTGCAGCCTGTAGGGTTGATAGAGTTCATCTTAGGTTTTAGCTGAATTTCTTTAGGAGCTCTGGCAAAGGAGGACCACAAAGAAACTGGCATGAGACACATTTGCATTTCTTAATGGAGAGGTAGAAGCTTGGATTGGGAGAACTCTGCAAATCATTATCAGCTGTTTGGGTGAAGTAGGAAAAAGTAACATAATAATATGTGAATGAAAAATGCTTTTAAAATATTATTTAAATGCAGTTCTCATTTCTTCAAAAATATAGAGAATTAGTCACTTGTCACCTCATTTAATGCTCAAAATTCAATTTGGCCTACAGCATTCTAATAAATATAAAAGACCCTAGAAATATATGAAAATAATGTTTTGTAAACATCATATGGCTTCATAATTCAGGGCCAATTTACACATACTACATTTTTTTAAATATGTGTTACAAAATATTCTCCTTATTTCTAACCTTTTACTTCTCTTTAGTCATACAATTTTTTTAACCACAGAAATTTTTTTTAGGGGAACACCTATCTAAATATCATGGGATACTCATGTTCATTAAACATAATTTAAGATATGCAAACTTAAGAGGTTTTATTCTTCCCTGAATAAAACACTATCACTCACATACTGGATCAGGGAAGCAGGGCGTAGAAGACAGGCAGGAATTAGTCTACAAGCCAAAGATGAAATGCAAGAGAAAACTGTTCTAAATGAAGCCACAAAGTTAATGCCCTTACACATTCTGGAACTTTCTGAAAACCAGTCATTCTTCCCACTTACAGACTGAGATGTAGCTCTATCTTAAACCTTGCAGATAGTCCCTATGGCTGCCATTGTCTTTACAGTTTACAGTGAAGTCAGCACGCAGTTGTGCCAAGAACAGAGAGCCTAGCACATACATGACTGTCTGCATGATAATCCTCCTATACTTCTTGCCAGTTTTTGACCTTTGGCAAGTAGCTTAACCTCCCTGTACCTTGATGTCTTCATCTATAAATGGGAATTATTGCCACACTTTTAAGACTGTTAGGTTAGTTATAAAGGGTTTAGAAACATGCCTGGGGAATAGTAATGCTATATAAATGTTGGATAAATACATATATGGAATTAAAAATAGATTAAATCAGTAAGTATTAATTAGGTACCTACACTATTCCAAGCTATGTTACAATGAAGAATAAGGTAAAATAGGTCAAATCTTTTGATTTGTTGAGCTTACATTTTAGAGGAAAGGAATAGGAATAATTAATAATAATAATAAATAATAATAATATAATGTAAACAACAACAATAATAATAATAATGTAAACAACAAGAAATTTTTAGATGGAGGTAAATCTGTTAAGAAATGGCTGTTAAGTGGTAGCAACGAGGAGGATTTCTGATTTGGGAAGGCTCTCTGGGACTTGGAGTCTGAGGTAAAGCCTCAAAGATAAGGAGGCTGTCCAGGAAAAAGAAGCAAGAGCTCCAAGAACTCAGCAACTCGAATCACTGTTTTGCTCTGGGACAGATAAGATATCTCCATACAGAGCTGGAGAAGGAAAGGAATTGTCAGGCATAATGGCAGAAAGGCAGGGAGGGAGCCTGTTGGTCAGGTCTTGGAGTTTGGCTTTTAATGTAAGTGCAATGAAAAACCATTGCAGGATTTATTAATAAAACTAAGGACTAAGGTGATCTAGTTTAACTGCCAATAAAATCCTTTGTTTCTGAATGTCACTGACACCCTCCACTAGGTGCCCATTTGTTTGATTTACTTTCTGTATTGCCTTGGTCCTTTTTTAAAAAAATTATTATGGGCACATATTAGTTGTATATGTTTATAGGGTACATGTGATATTTTGATACAGGCATACAATGTGAATCAATTAAATCAGAGTAATTGGGGTATCCATCACCCCAGGCATTTATCGTTTTGTGTGCGTGCATTAGGAACATTCCAGTTCCACTCTTTTAGTTATTTTAAAGTATATCCTAACTTATTGTTGATTATAGTCACTTTTTTATGCTATCAAATATTGTTCATTCTATTTATCTAATTATATCTTTGTACCCAAGAACCATTCCCACTTTATCCTCCCCTCCCCACTAACCTTCACAACCTCTGGTAACCATCATTCTACTCTATGATTCCATGAGATCTGTTGTTTTTAATATTTAGCTCTCACATATGAATGAGAACATGTGAGATTTGTCTTTCTGTTCTTGGCTTATTTCACTTAACATAATGTACTCCAGTTCCATCCATGCTGTTGCAAATGGCACTATTACACTCATTTTTATGGCTATATAATCTTCCATTGTGTATATGTACCACAATTTCCTTATCCATTCATCTGTTGGTGGACACTTAGGTTGATTCCAAATCTTGGTTATTGTGAACAGTGCTATAATAAAGATGGGAGTACAAATATCTTTTTGATATACTGAATATATAAGGAACTCCAATAACTCAATAGGAAAAAATCAAATAATCCCCATTAAAAATGGGCAAAGGATATGAATAGACATTTCTCAAAAGAAGAAATGGCCAACAAGTATATGAATACATACTCAACATCATTAGTTATCAGAGAAATGCAAATCAAAGCTACAATGAGATATAATCTCACCCCAGTTAAAATGGCTTTTATCAAAAAGACAGGCAATAACCAATGCTGTAGAGAAAGGACAACCCCCATACACTGTTGGTGGGAATGTAAATTAGTGCAACCACTATGGAAAACAATATGGAGGCTCCTTGGTGCTTTCGACTCTAACCTGTACCTTGTTACTGAGTTAACAAAAGCAGAAGAAACTAGCTGGAAAATAAACATGTATCTGCCACTAACAGATATTACTTCGAAATTGCCTGGTAGCTATTTAGTTATACATAAATATAGTTGCCTCTTTTCTCTCACTATATTTTACTCACCCAAAGTTTCAGTCTTAATTCCTCTGTAGTTTCTTGCTATAAACCCTGGACAGGACCAGCAATATGTGTAGGCTATAGGCAGCTGCCTACATTTATATGGTGTGTGAGGCACTAAACAACATTTACATGATACAAACTTTCTTTATCACAAGTCCATTGTAGTACTTAAAATTCTTGCCATTAGATTTACTGTATTGGGTTACAGAGGTCAAATATCGGAATAAGCAGAGGGTGCACATCTTACTGAGGCAAAAGACAACATTGTCAGTGGATAGGGGCTAGGACCAATGAGATAGAGAACAAATGACATTTGACAGAAGAGTTCTAAACCAGAGGCTACCTTCCCATGAATAGCTACTTATAGTCAAATGTCACTTAATGACTGGGACACGTTCTGAGAAATGCATTGGTAGGCAATTGCGTTACTGTGCAAACATCATACACTTACACAAAGCTTCCTGGTATAGCCTACTACACACTAGGCTGTAGAATATAGCCCATTGCTCCTAGGCTACAAACCTGTACAGCATGTCACTGTACTGAATACAGTAGGCAATTGTAACACAATAGTCCAATAGTATTTGTGTATCTAAACATATATAAGCTTAGAAAAGGTACAGTAAAAATATGATATAAAAGGTAAAAAATGGTACACCTGTTAGGGCGCTTATCATGAAGTTTTCAGGACTGCAAGTTGCTTCTGTCTGGGTGAGTCAGTGAGTCATTCACCACTGTGAATGAATGTGAAGACCTATGACATTACTGTACACTACTGTAGACTTTATAAGCACTATGCACTTAGATTACTTTAAATCTATTAAAAATTATTTTTCTTTCTTCAATAATAATAAATTAGCCTTTGCTTACTATAACTTTTTTACTTTATAAACTATAATTTTTAAAACTTTTTGACTGTCTTGTATTTAACACTTAGCTTAAAACACAAACACATGTACAAATATTTTTGTGCAGTTATACAGAAATATATTTTCTTATTCTATAGGATTTTTTCTATTTTTAAAATTTCTTTTTCTTTCTTTCTTTTTTTTTTTTTTTTTTACTTTTTAACCTTTTTTTGTTAAAAACTAAGACACAAAAACACACATTAGCCTAGGCCCAGACAGGGTTGGGATCATTCATATCACTGTCTTCGACCTCCACATCTTGTCCCATTGGAAGATCTTCAGGGGCAATAACATGCATGGAGCTGTCATCTCCTGTGAGAACAATGTCTTCTTCTGAAATACCTCAGAAGGACATGCTTGTGGCTGTTTTATAGTTAACCTTTTTATTTTAATAAGTAGAAGGAGTATACTCTAAAATAACATAGACACTATAGTATGGTAAATACATAAATCATTAACATAGTTGTTTATTGTCATTATCAAATATTAGAACTGCACATAATTGTATGTGCTATACTTTATGAAATTGGCAGCACAGTTGGTTTGTTTGCATCAGCATCACCATAAACATATAAGTAATGCACTGCACTACGATGGATATGACATCACTAGGTGATAGGAATTTTTCAGCTCTCTTATAATCTTATGAGACTACCACGGTGTGTGTGGTTTGTCGTTGACGGAAAGGTGATTGTGTGGCACATGACTGTTTATATATCCTGCCTCCATCTACACATGATTTGAACCAAGAGGTGATGGTCAATAACTTTTACATTTAAAATTATTTTCCAAAATCATTAATCTACAAGTCTATTTTCCCCATTCTGTTTTAATGGACTCTACTAATTTCTATCGATGCCACTCTTTTATCTAAACTTCTAAAACTGTTCAACTTTTAAAAAACTGTGATAACAAAAGAGATACATATAACTTTAGGAAAACAAATTTGCACTCCTCATAATTGAAACTTATGAGAAAAAAATTAAATTCAAACAAATAGCTGTTATGCAAAGTACTAAGATAAGCAAAGTGAGGAATACTGAGATAAGGTCTCTTCTCCCCAGCAGCTGATAATAAAAATACTTTTAAACTCAGTGTATTAATTTCATTTGATTTTCTGTGGCTCCTTATACATTTGGTGCTTTCTTTCCTAGATTTCTTTAAAGTTTTGAATGTAGTTTGCTGGTTGGTTGAGGTCATTAAGCATAATAGTTAACTTTGTAATATTTAAATCGATGCCACCTGTTTCTCCATTAAAGCCAGGTAGTGTAAAACCACATTTTACATAAAAAAATCCTATTTTATAGATTCACTTGGGCACTAAACTGAATATGTTAAGTTTTTATCATAAGTAAAACCAAATGTTATATGAAAAGTGGGTAAAAATCAGCCTTTGTAAAGTACAGTTACTGTGATCTTACCTAGAATGTTTTCCTCCAAACTCTGTGCCTCCAACTTCAATAATTAGCATCATTTCCACTTGTTTGTGAATGGATTTTTACTTAATTATTTAAAATCCCTGGTCACTTGAATATTCACTTTGGAAAAGTCATGTTGGTTAAACAATAATATGGTTCTTTGGTATGTTCCAATTCTAACAAGAAATTAGGGGACTTGCTTTTGGCACCCAGGTGCTTCCATACTTAAACGAGTGAGCTGAGTAATTGTACTCATGTTTTGTACCCTTATGAGGCACGTGATTTGTTAACTTATGACTTTTAATCTTTGTCTTTTTTTATTCTTTTCAGTTTTCATAATAAAGACCCTATTTCTTTAAACTCAAGCCATAGAATGATGTGTATGCATAGTGTTAGTTTCCCTGAGTCTATGTTAAATTAAATATTGACTTTGTAAGCTCCATATCATTTATTATTTACCATTCTCAATCTGTGGAATTTATTAAAAAATTGATAAGAATGCCTGGTGGTGAAATCTCCACAGGTGTCAAATTGGATGACCCAACCAAGCCAATTACAAAATTGACAAATTTATGGTTCCTTCGATAAAAATGACACAATTTGATTTGAACAGGGACTGATATTTTTTAAGGACACTTTGAGACACTTTCTTTGAAGGAATAATGTTCCTCAATTTTAGAAAACTACCTTTTTTTTTTTTATTCTTTTCAGAAAATTGCTTTCTTGTGAGGCTTGTTAGCCTTTCTCTTCTTTCTGCCTTTTTCCAGAAGTTGATTTCTCATTCTTCAGCACTTTAGAAAATGTTAGGAGAGAATTTCAAGTATTTAAAAAAATATTTTTAGCAGATTTACCTTTTGTGCAAAGTGTCAGAAAGTTCAAGGGGCACCCTGAGCTTTCTCACATCTTTTGTCAGTGGAACAGAATTTCATTCCTAAAGAACAATTGTTCACATTACAAAAATAAGTGTCCTACGCAGGTGCCCTTACTAATAGCCTCCAGAGAAAGGATAAAAAAAATAAATGATCCTATAGACTGATTAATCCACTGTCTCACCCCTCAACAGATCTAGGACTTTCTGTAAAGTTATAATGATGTGTTCTGGAAAAAAAATGCATTGTGGCTTTCCAAACAGTTTTTAATCTTCTACCATATGACTGTTTTCTAATTTAGCTTTTGTGAGCAGAGATCACATAAGCAAAGAACAAAAAGTCAAATGAAATAAAGTAGTCTTGTGAATAACGTTAAAAATATTTGTGAGCAATCTTTCATGCCTATGATGTTAAGAGTATCAATAGCTTTAGTTAAAAA